>NC_045428.1:594547539-594607539 GCF_902635505.1 Sarcophilus harrisii
AGAGAAATAGTAAATACATCTTACACTTATCATAATACAATAAAAATTATATTTAATAAAGAACCTTAGAAGAAAAGATTAAAAACGATCAACTAAATAATAAACTTATTACTAAAGAACTAGCTGATCAAGGACTATTTTGTCATTTTTCCTCTTGTCTAGAGTAGAGTCCCATTACCATTAGCAAACAGCCTATTCTGTAGCAAATGGTAATCAGTATCATCGACAATACATGGAGCACGTGAAATCAAAAGGTAAAAGATACAAATTGGAAGAAAGACTGAGGCAGAAAGATAGTAAGGAGGCTCCTGAAAAATTCAGGTGGAAAATGATGAGGGCTCGAATTCAGTCAGGATAGTGAGGAGGGAGAGAAAGCTAAGCTCAGAGGATTTACAGCTGGGGTGAATGTTACAAGGAGAAAAGAACAAGTATTTGGTCAAGACCCCACCATGAGCAAATGACAGGGCCAGGATTCTAATCTAGGTCTCCAGATTCCCAACCCAGAGCTCTTTCTGTTCCAGTGTACTACCTTTCAGGGATAGGGGTGAGAGCCACTCATTTAAAGACTTTTGAGAAGAAAAGTGACATCAGTCAGAATGGTATTTAAGGAAGTGGACAGTATAGAGGAAGAATTAAAGAGATGAGAGCCCAGAGGCAGGAACACTGGTCAGAGAATTACTGCCAGATTCTGGAAGAGAAGAGATGAGGAGATCTGGAATAGAAGCTGAGAGGAGAGGGTAGAGGTGAGAGATGCTGTCCAAGCACAATCAACACAAACACTCATAACATTAGGGAGAATATCACAGCAATTGATTAGATGTGGGGTTTGAAAGGGTTAAAGATGCTTGCCATTTTGGACCTGGGTGACTAGGAGGTCAGTGGTGCCATAAAGAAATAAAAGGCAGAGGGCACAATGTGAGGAGGAAGTCAGGAGTTCAAAATTAGATATGTAGAGCCCGATGTCCTTGCCCAAAATTCAGGTGTTTCCAAATGTTTGCGGATATCCTGCAATGTGATCTTACCAACAGGATTCCCAGACTCACAGAAATATTGGTCCAACAAGCATTTAAGTTAGCAGAGTGCCAGGCAATGAGCACAAGTACTGAGCATTTATGGTGGAGACCCTTCAAAGATACTCAAGGTTCTTTTTCTCTTCTCTATCCACAGAAAATCCTTCAGGAGGAAGTAATGGCTCCACACTCTCTGGAGGGGCCATTGCCGGCATTGTGATTGGAGTTCTAGCTGGAGTTGCTCTCATTGGGGCCTCATCTATTTCCTCTTCTTCAGAAAGACTGGAGGGTAGAATGATCCTTCCTTTGGTTCTCCTCCCTAATCTGTGTCCCCGGATGGGGAAGAGAAACAGGATGCCCTGCTGCACCCTGTTCCCACTTCTGGACTTGATCTGCCTCCCTGTTCCAAACTCCTCCTTTTCAACACTAATTCCTTTGGGTGGCTTTCCTTTCTGGGCTTTCATCCTCCTCTCCCATTCCTGCAAGCTTGATTGCTTCTTGGAAACAGGTGTTCACTTCCCCATTGGGACAGGGACTAGATCTAAACCATTTTTCTCATACTCCCAACCAAAGGGATTGAGGTCCAAGAAGGCAGAGAGGTAAAGAACGGAAGGAGCTGCAGGGAGAAAGGAGATAGGTTGCTACCCACAACCTAGTGAGAAACTAAGTGAGGGAAAAACCACTGACAGATCCAGACTGCATAGATGAGCACAAGAGAGAATAATAGTCCCTAGGCAGTGAAGGAACTAATAGTGAGATGGTCAGTACCTCAAAGATAATTTCTGACAAAGGGAAAGGAAGCCTGGGGAGCGCTCATGAAATCTAATGGGATCCTTAGACAAGTGTCCCTTCTGGGGGCTCAGTTTCTCTGATTGAGATCTCAGTCACATCATGTCTGACATTTATTCAGGGCCAGCGAACATCATCCTACAGAGCACAAATCCTCAGCACCCAACAACAGTAAGTAAAGGCACTGACCAACCCATTTGGTGGCCAGTGGATTCTCCAGGGGCCCCTGCCCTTAAAGACTTCTCCAGCCTTCACTCCTATGCCTTCCCCTCTTTGGGGGCCTTTGTCTTCCCAGGGCCAGAGGTCTCCTGCTCTAATTTGCAGAAGGGACCTGGGGATATTCCCTCCCAACCCTGAAGAGAAAGACCCTGACACTCCTCTGAGCTAGCAGAGCCATTCATCCTAAGCTGGCTAAGTCAGGCCTGAAGCACAGGCACCTGTTTTCAGGAGCTAGGTCCTCACCCTTATTCCCTCCCTTTGTTGATGGTGTTGTACCTGGGATGTGGGTCTCTTCCTTTGGTGGGCTTTCCTGTGGGTGTTCTGGGATCCCCTGCCCTCCTTTTGCCTGGAAATTGCTATTGAGGAATCTATCCAGAGGGAAATCCTATGGGACTTTTATAGAGCGGGAAAATCTGAAATGAGCTAACAAGCCACTCTCACACAACCCTCTGGTGCTGAGGCTGTTGGTCCGGACTGTGAACAATGAGCAAGTTGAGGTTGGTGGTTACTCTGCACTCCCTAGGTCCCTCCACAGCCTTCTCCTTCTCCCACTTTCTCTTTCCTGGGGAAGAAGGTGGGAATCCTGGAGTCAGGGAAAGGTATTAGCAAGAGGACCATGTGGACCCTCTCTGCTCACTGCTCAGGACAGAGATGCTGCTGATTTCTAACTGCTGTCCCCTCTGCTTCCCTAGGTCAGACCTTCTCTGACAGCTCACCTAAAATGGTAAGCTTTATCCCTTCCTACCGAGGGATGACTCTATCGAGACACACTAAATATAGAGAAATTAGATGATATTAATTATATAAGAGCTTACATACACGTGGCACTTTACTATCTCATCTGGCTCCATAATATGAGCATTATCCTCATTTGGGTGATGAGAAAACTGAAACTGACCAGAAGTGGGGTTAGGACTCATACTGAATCCCCTATGCTCTATCTATCCCTCTCACTGGATCCTCTTCTTATCTCTCCACACCTCTCACTGGATCCTCTTCTTATCTCTCCACACCTCTCACTGGATCCTCTTCTTATCACTCCACATCTGTATTCATTCATTAAGAGGGTGCTTCCTTAGCTGAGCTGGGCCACAATTGTGTATTCACCTCCATCCCCAAACCACTGTCTCAACCCCTTGCTCCATATAAGAGCCTTTTCATTTGTAGCTAACTATTCATGACCCCATGGACCATAGTGCACTAGTACTGCCCCTGAGGTTTCCTTGGCAAACATACCGAAGTGGTTTACTCTTTCCTTCTCCAGTGGATTAAGACAAAGAGCTTAAATGATGTGTTATTAAGTATCTGAGGTCAGATTTCAACTCAGGCTTTCCTGACTCCAATCCCAATATGTGCTACCTGGTTACCTCTTGGTCCTTCGAGTTCTGTACAAAAATATGGCACAGGCCTTGTTCCCTCCGATCCAAAACAAAA
The DNA here is from genome assembly GCF_902635505.1 of Sarcophilus harrisii. Classification (NCBI taxonomy): domain Eukaryota; kingdom Metazoa; phylum Chordata; class Mammalia; order Dasyuromorphia; family Dasyuridae; genus Sarcophilus; species Sarcophilus harrisii. Next base: position 594,550,992 of record NC_045428.1, read on the forward strand.
GGATTCAGAGGGGAAATAGGACTGAGACAAACTAGATGGTTGAGAATCACACACAAAAAAATTTCTCTCATAAAAGGAAAAGTATCTCCCTTAAAAACCAAACACTATTTAAAAACTGAGCTCCCTCAGTTCCCTGTTACCGAAGGTCTTCAGGGAAAGTTTGGACAGTCACTGACTAGGAAGAGACATGGAGGGACTGCTCCATGCTCTAGGTACAAGGTAGACTAAATGAGTCCTTCCCAGCTCTAAGTCTGTGGTTTTTAAAGACCATGAGTTGGAAGGACCCTGTGGGGAGGGTGATACCTTCCCCCTCTGTGTAGTATACACTCCATTTAACCCACTCTATGCCTTACAGACTGAGGAAGTACCCTATGCCTCCGTGAACTTCAATGCCCAGAAACCAGCTGCCAAGACTCAGTACCCATCATCCATGGACACCGTTTATTCTGAAATCAAAAAGTAATGAACTGGTCCTTTTTCTCTGCACTATGGACAGATGTATTTATTGTGATCTTCCTTCAACTTCTCAAGTCCTGAGACTCCAACCTTGTAAAGCCCAGCTCTACCACATTACCACCAAACTCAGGGAAGGAAGAGGAGAGCCCTCCCCTTCACCTCCTGGAGGCTGCCCAGGCGGACCCTTCCCTTTCATTGTCAACAGAAGGCAGGGACATATTTGGTGCTTTTCTGAAACTCCCTTTCCCTTCCTCCTCAAAAGTTGGCACCATGAATCTAGGAGAGGGTGACTACCAAGACATGTCACCCCTGGTACTCTCTAGTCACACAGGTGGGCCCATTCTTCAGTCCTGGCACTAGTCCATCGAGTTAGGATAATGTGAACTGGGGCTGTTGCCCGGCCCTGACCAGAAATCAGCAGAGGAAGGAGCAGCTTTGGACTCAGGACTCAGGCTCTGCAGCTTACACCATTCTCCTGCCTGGGAGACTTTCCTCCTTTCTGCCTCAGTTGCTTCCTCTGTATAATGAGGAATTTGGATTGATAATCTCTAAGGACTCTTACAGTTCTAGACTCTGTGACCCTGTGTCAGTATCTAACAGAATTTCTGGAAGATAAAAGAATGGACCACACCATCAGCCCAGCCACAGGTTTCCATTTCCTACCTAGACTTGGCTGTCCCTGGCCTTCCCTCCCTGCCCCCAAGCCGGAGTGGGGCGGGAGCTCTGAGACCATGTTTAGCTGGCACTTTACTACCGAACTCAGGGAGGGGAATGTTTCCAGTCCTTATGCCTCTCCCAGTTTCCTGAGCACTACCAGAAAGCTATTAGCCAGGCCCTAAGGGGATTTCCTAATGGAAAAGGCGAAAGTCCAGCCAGCTGAGCTTTCAAAGTTATTACCATCTCTGTTGGGGGAAGTTGTCCAGAGAGATTACAAGGGACCAGATTCTGGAATGAGTCAGCAACCTCTTCCAGAAAAAAATGCAGTGGGGGCTGGGCAGAGGAATCCAGACTAGGCTCAGGCAGGATTGTTGGGACATGGCAAATGTCTTGTCCTTTCTCTGGATCTTTTCAGGCCCAGGGAGTTAGGAAGTGGGGCTGAGGGCACTCTGTTATTTTCTTTTAACTGCTTTATCTGACCTGCCTGCTTCCAATCCACTCAATGTACTTTCCCCTGCTCCCTGGGGTTTCCCAGGGATTTCTTCAAGGTCTCTAGAAAGGGATAAAGAGAGAGTATCATCTCTAAGGGCTCATCAATCAGTTCCACTGTGCCCACAACTTCTCCTCCCCCAACACCCATGCACACCATCCACTGCCTCTCACCCCTGCATTCTCTCTCAGGAAACAATGGCCTCTAACTAAAGGATGTTGTGTGGGTGGGTTTAGGTCCCTGGAGGATTGGGAGCTCCCCCAGGGGCTGTGTTTACACTACCACTCACATGGGCAACACAAATAGCACGCTGTTGCTGAGGTCTCTTGGGGATGGTGAAGGATGCAAGCCACTACTTGCCTTGCCCAAGCATTGGGGATCTTTCTCTGGGAGCTCCATCTATCACAAGTAAATCTATAACACACACACACACACACACACACACACACACCACTTAGAATCACAGAATAATCATAGAATTGTGGGAGATCCCTAAAGTCCAATTCTAAGCAGAGAATCAAACCAGAGAGAGTAGAGAAGGATGAACTCAGCTTCCTATCCAGCTTTCTACAGGGTTGCATAGGAAAGTTTTCCATCCAATACTTAATTTCACCCTAAATCTGAATGTACTCTCTTCATAGAGAAAATTCACATAGTTGAAACACCTCTTCCCTGACTCACCGTGATCCAAAAACTGTACTCCCTCTCTCCAGATCCGACCTGTGGTATTTAATTTTACATGCCCCAAGAATGTTTCTCTCTGTGTATCTTTCTCCCCCTCCCTTCTCCACCCTATGTCTTTTTCTGCTGCTGTTGACTGTTTGTAAAATTGATTTGCTATCTATTTATAATAAAAAAAAATTATACCATTCAAACATGAATGTGCTTCCTTGAGTCTCTGGACGTGCCTTCTTTAATGGTTGCCCTTAGAGGAAAAGGAAATAGGATAGAAATTCCTCAAGATCTCTCAGAGCAGACAAATGCTAACTTTTCATTTTATTGATATTTGTTCTCATTTTATAGATATTTGTCCTAGTAGCTAAAGGGCTGCCAGGTTTCATTTGCATTTCTACTTTGAGAAGGTGTCTCCAAAAGCAACAGATCGTATCTTCAACTCAACCATTTCTCCTTTCACTAGAATTTCTCAAATCCTTCTGGGAGGAAAGTTGTCTAAATGAAACTTCTCATCGACACACCATCCCCCCTAACATGGGTCAGTAGAGCTCCCCACAGTTTGAACAGATGTAGCAATTCCGAAATCTGTCATGGGGGTCTCCATAAAGCAGAACCATGATGATTCTCTTGACTGATCACAGACCATTTAAAGAAATACATTTTTCTGGTACTCAAGGTTTTCAACCCCATCATACTTTCCTCTCAAGCCCTTCTTGTGCTAAACCTTGGAACCATAGACTCTCAAAGTCCTGAAGTGACCTTAGTAAGGTTTTTGTCTAAACTCTGAAATCCCCAATAGTCAGCTAGCCAGCCTCCGTGATACTAGGACCTAAAAATGTCTCCTAAGGACTTCTACCCATTAATCCAACTTTCTCTGACAGATGTAAAATCCTTGTATAGCCAGATTATTTTATTGATTGCATTTATATGCCCCACACCAAACAGTGTCTGACACATGGGAGCCACTTCATAAATAATTGTGGATTGACTGATCAAAAGATTTCTTTCTTCCAAGCTGTTCTCCATGACAGATAATCATTCAGAGAGAACTTTGTTGATATGTCTGTTAATAAAGAAGTCATTTCATGTCTAATACTCTTTGTTCCAACTGCTAGGTCCATCCCCCAAGGAAGACTAAGCTAGGAAGAAAATCCCAATTAACACCATAGTCATAACAGAAATTTTTTGTTGTAGCAAAGAACTGGGAACAATGGAAGTGGTAGCCATCAACCTTTAACTGCCTAGGAAACTAAATGACCTGGAGCAGAAGTGGCAAACTCAAAGGCAAGGTACTGAGTGTGACAGGAAGCAAATTAAACCATAATTGGGAAATGTTCAACAACAACAATTCAATACACCTGAGTTAAAACAAGTATTAATAATAGTCCCTACTTCACAGGGATATAGTGAGGATATAATAAGATAATAGATAAAGAACTTTGCTAACCTTAAAGCACTGTATAAATGTTAGCTATTACTACTCAATAACTATTACACAAATGTAATAGAATATTGTGTCATAGAAAATGGTGAAAATGAAAACTTTGGAGACACATGACAAGGCTCATTCATCGACGAAGAGACCTACAATAATGAAAATAGGAAACAAAAATGTGAAAATGAGCATTGTGTAATTATAATTGCCAAAATTGGATATAGAGAAGACCAGTCCATTAGTCCAAAAGTGTTAAGTGCCTACTATGTGCTTTGCACACGGAGATTAAAAAAAAAAAAGGCTAAAAACAGGCCCTGCCCTCAAGAAGCTTTCATTCTAATGCGAAGACAACAAGCAAACAATTATTTATGAACAGATTATATACTGGGAGGAAGAGGGGGAGAGGGAGGGAACAAAAGACAATTAGCAGAAGGAAAGCACTACAATTAAGAGGGGTTAGAATAAAATGCTAGTAAAAGAGGAAATTTTAGTTGAGACTTAAAGGAAACCAGAGAGGTCAGTAATCAGAGGCGGGAAACAGTTCCAGGTATGGGAGACAGCCTAAAAGAATGCTGGAATCTGAGAAATGGAGTGTCTTTTTTGGTGTATCAGGACAATCAGAAGACCAGTGTCACTGGACTGAAGACTGCACAATGGGGTGTAAGGTACAAAAAAAACTGGAAAAGTGAGAGAGGGGGAATGATAGGGAATCAATGGAATTTGCTTGGTCATTGTCCTTTGTGCTCAAAGAGGACCAAAATGGCATCACTATGTCAAGATCAGGGTACGGTGTGTCCAATTGTGACTGATCAGACCAAGACGAGCTCAGAATTCTCTACCACAGCTCAGGCACAAATCATCCATGTGAACGTTTGGATTGGAGATGTCTCTAAGTTTAAACGTCTCCATTGTTTTTTGAGCTACACAATTCTACTGCTCATAGAGCACTGATCCTTCTTTAATGTGGGCATGACATACTAGAAGGTCCTGTGTCAGCATCTCCTTTATCTCACAATTGATTCCAAAGTACTACAGAGATATGCTGAGAGTGAATTTGTATTGCTTCTTCTGATGGCCTCCATGTGAGCACTTCCTTGTGTGAATTCTGACCTGTTTTCGCTGTACTCTCTGCAGTGAGTCTGAATGCTTGGCAGTTCAGTTCAAGGAAGGATGTCCGTCAATTAGGGAATGGCTGGACAAGTTGAGGTACATGATCATGATGGAATATTACTGTGCTATAAGAAATGAGCTTGATGATTTTAGAAAAACCTGGAGAGACTTCATGAAATAATAAAAAGAAAATTGAGCAGAACAAAGAAAATAATGTATATAGTAATAACAATATTGTTTTAAGAACAACTATAAGTGAATCAGTCACTTTGGCTTATAAATACCAAAATTAAGTATAAAGGACCTGTGAAGAAAGACACTATCTACATCCAAAGAAAAAAATGATAAATAGAAATAGGTATAAAATGATTTATATATATATATATATACATATGTATATATATATGCATACATACATATATATTCACATATTTGTGTCTAATGGTAGCCATCTCTAAGGCAAGAAGAGAGGGGAAAGAGAGAAAAAAATTATGTGATAATTTTATTACATATTTATAAGAAATAACAGGTTGAACTTAAATATCTGCAGATTCATGTACTATCATTTTTTCTGTTCTACTCTAAGAAAATAAGTGTTTTATTCCATAAGTTAAAAATAAAACATTAAAAAATATTTTTATAGAAAAAAAAAAGAGGAGGGGACCTCAATGAACTCATAAAATGAGTAAGTAGATTGAACCTGCATGTTAGGAAAATAATTTTTACAGTTGAATGAAGAATAGATTGGAGTAGTTCAATCAACCTGTATGTTAGGAAAATTAAATGAAGAATAGATTGGAATGGGGAGAAACTTGCAATAGGCAAACCCACATGTAAAAAATATGGATTTCTTTTTAGAGGTGGGAGATGATGGATATTAATACTGCATGTACTTATACATATTTAACATATCAGATCGCTTGCTTTCTTGGGGAGGGAGAAGTGAAAAAAAGAGGGGGGAAAATCTGGAACACAAAGCCTTACAAAAATGAATGATGAAAATTATCTTTAAATGTATTTGGAAAATAAAATATTATTGAAAATTTTAAAAGAAGAAATACTTTATTTCTTACTGTCTGATAAACTCAATGTGTTGTCTAATTTTCCTTAATTTTTTTCTTTTTCTTTTTAAATTTTTGTCACAAGTAATAATTCATTGGTTGGCACAGGAGGAAGGAAGATAATATATAATGAATATAATATGAATACAAAAGATATCAATAAAAATAAAATTAAAATAACAAGAGAGAGAGAGAGAGAGAAATAAGGAAGGAAGAAAGAGAAAGAAACAGGGTTGAGACATTCTATTGGATTCAAAGGATGGGAGCTCAATAGAGAGATTATGACTACAGCTATTGATTCAAAAAAGAGATGCTACAGTGGGATTTCTTCAGATCAAACTAAGTTATATGTTGAGCTGCGGGCCCCTTCTGGGACTCTTGGTAGCATATTCAGGATACCAAGAGCTGGTATAAGGAGTAGCACACATATGGTCCCCAAACTAAACAATACTCACTTTACTTTCATTCAGTTTTGCTATACCTCCCTGTCCACTGGCATGATAAATCTACATCCCTCTGCCACCAAGACTTCACTTCTCTCCCAAAAACCCACTCCAGCCCTGACAAATCAGATTCTTTCCAGACCCCTCTTATGTCACCCACAGCCCCAAAAGTACCATCTTTTCCTATTCTTCCCACTAACAGTCTCTGGTTCTAAAATCAGGAGGCAATATTCAATCCTAGGGGGACCTGATCCCCAAAGACTCCTCTTACACTCTCTGATTCATTATTCCCCTCCAACAAAGTAAAACTCCAAGGGAAATCTCTTAAATAAAACTTAGCTAAAAGGTCTTCTCAAAATGGATTAAGCAGTCATTTCTAGAAAAACATTCAATATATATTATAGCACAGGTATAGGAGAGCTCGGTAAGTCTTGACCACAAAGGAAATTGTTTAACACATAAAAGATTCATAATTGCAAGTTCAGTTAACAAGTACTTAAGTGAAACAGTAACTCCTCATTCTTAGTATATTAAGTGACTCATTTCCAAGTCTCCCTGACAAACTAAAAAGACCCTCCCTCAACTTTTTTTAGATTTTTAAATTTTTTAAATTTTAATTTTTCCCAGTTACAAGTAAAAACATTTTTGTTATATGTGTAAATTCATTTGTTACATATTTCCTTTTGAATCATGTTGGGAAAGAAAAATCAGAACAAAAAGGAAAAACCATGAGAGAAAAAAAAAACAAAGAAAAAGAAAGAAAAAGTGAACATAACATGTGTTGATTTACATTCAGTCTTCATAGTTCTCTCTCTGTATTTGGATGACATTTTCCATCCAAAGTTTCTTGGCATTACCTTGGATCACTGAAGAACTGAGAATTCATCATAACTGATCCTCACACAATCTTGCTGTTGCTGTGTACAATATTTTCCTGATTCCGATTGTTTCTTTCAATATTAGTGCATGTAAATCTTTCCAGACTTTCCTAAAATCAGCCTCATCAACTTTTTTTTTTTAACAATCCACAGTCAATTACATGAACTGATGCTGATTGAAGCCAGCAGAATCAAGAGAAAATTGTACAGAGTAACAAGATTATATAATAATCAACAGTGATGGACTTGGCTCTTTTCAGCAGTTCAGTGATCAAATAAACTTTGGATGGAAAATGCCATCCACATCCAGAGAGAACTATAAATTGAAAATGGATCGAAGTATAGTATTTTCACCTTTTGTTGTACACATGCCAAATGTAGAAATACGTTTAAAAGAATTGTACAGATTTAACCTATATTAGATCGCTTGCTGTGTTAGATTGAGAGGGAAGAAAAGGAGGGAGAAAAATTGGAACACAAAATTTTACAAAAATGAATGTTGAAGGGCAGCTAAGTGGCATAGAAAACCATCCCTGAAGCCAGGAGGACCTGAGTTCAAATCCGGTCTTAGACATTTAACATTTCCTAGCTCTGTGACTCTGGCTAAGTCACTTAACCCCAATTGCCTCAGAAAAAAATTTTTTTGAAAACTATCTATGCATGTATTTGGAAAAATAAAATATTATTTTAAAATAATCAACAGTCAACAGGCATAGTAGACAGACGTCTCTTCTCCAAACTATTTAATCCTTCATGTGACTGTGGAATGCCATCTGCAAGAGGAATCCACTAGATAAAAATCTGTCTATCACCCTTCTCATATTTCTATAAAGAATATTCTTGATATGTACATAAGTCATTCTCACAAGGATTTGGTATGAAACAGGGGCTTAAATTCTATTTCATTCTATTATTATTAAATTCTATAATAAGATCTCTAATCCATGATTCAGGTTGGGGTCAAGTCTTACAACCAAGCCTGAGAGCTAAAGGCACAGAGAGGCTATGATGTCATTCTGAAGTGCCTGGAAACAGAATCTAAAGGTCAGAGAGTCCAGCAGGCCCTCCTTTCAGTAAATTGCTTTCAAGTCCAACGTCCCTGTTCCACTAGCAGTAAGTTTGCCAGTGCCATAGATAGCCAGAGGTCCCAGCAATGTGCATCCCATGAAAGACAATATTGTACATAGAAAAGGATAAGGAATCTCTCCCTCCAAGGCCAGAGATAGGACCTGTGGATAGGTCTCAGTTGTCTGCCTACTTTAGCATTTGCTCTTCCATTTTAGGTAAAGGAGAGTAGTAAGTTGTAGGCCAAGACATCATGAGTTTCAAAAGGTCAGAAGAACAACAAGAAGAAAATCTATAGCAGGTTTTGTAGCCTGTCCAACATCAGTGCTCTGAAGGGCAAAGAGTCACCTCTGGGACTCAGTCCAGCCTTAGGTGAGACGAGAATTCCTCTTGTAGTTAGACCCATTCGAAATTTCCAATGCAATGTAGACAGTCTTGAGCCTGAGCACACACTGGCCAGAAATTACAGTGATTTAAGACAGTGTCCCCCAAAGTGTTGAAGGGAATGTTTGCATTCTTCTTGCTATATCTGAGAAGTTTATTATAAGGTAATCAATGCTAATTTATTCAACAGAACTGGGCCCCAAGTAACTAATGGCTCAAGCCAATAGTAATAGAAATGAGATACCCCAAATCCTCAAAAGTATCGCTCTGACCTTCAGAGGAAATGTAGTTAGCCTTAGTTTGGAAGAATGAGGCTGGAAAATGCGTGCTACTTATGCAAAACAAGTCAATCACTTTATATAGTACCTAAGTATGCTTTTCTGTTCCAATGAGAGACCAGTTTCATGATGCCCAAGTCAGTTGACCAGCTCTCAGTTTAGGAATGAGGCAGGGTATCTGGTAGATGGAAGCTCAGAGCTGATTCTGATTGGCTGAATCCATACTAACTTCAGCCCTTAGACTGACATACCAGGCAAAAATAGGGAGGGAGAGATGGAGTTGGTGAAGAAAAGAACCATAGAGAGCTTAGCATTTGCCACCACTCTCACAAAGGGTGCAGAGCTTGAGTGCAAGTGTAAGCATGGGATTTGACCAAAGACTGATTTTCCTTATGAAAAAGGATCAGAATCATCACTAATAATACCAATCAACATAGGGATAAGAAATTAATTAGGCATTTGAGTTCTCTCACTGTCACCTTTCAGTAATTTTGTTGGGAGCTTTCTTTTCCAATCATTCAGTATCTCCCTCCTCTTTCAACTTCCGTAAGCCTCTTAATTCTACTGCCTACTCTCTGTTAATTACTTCCCATTTATCCTGTAAATAACTTGCTTTATTTGTCTTATAATTTGTATATTGTGTCTGCCAATAGATTGGAACCCCCTGGAGGTCAGGGACTCTTTTGCCCCTTTCTGTATTCCCAGTGTTTAGCATAGTGCTTATCATATAGTAGGTGCTTTAAAATTTTTACTGATTATTGATCGATTCTACTATCTCAAGAATTATTCCTTTGATGGTTTCAAAATTGTAATATTCCCAGCACAAATGCTACTCCTACTGATGACATTTTTTACAATTTCTACGTCTTTATATACCACATCAGGGCCTGAGATATTATTTTTCAATTGTGCTGATTTCTAATTAAGAGATAATAAAAATAAATCACTATAAAAAGGCCGGCAGACCTCTCCATTTTTCCTCTATTTCATGCTTTCTCAGTCTCATCTATACTTTTTCTTTGGACCATTTATTTTTGCAAAGCACAGTTTTTGACACCTAAGAAGTGTTTGATATATAGATATAAAGAGAGAGAGAGAGAAAGAAAGAGAGAGAGAGAGAGATTAAATTCATTCATTCGTGATCTACTTAGTTGAAACTCGTAGCAAATTTTCTACACATTTCCCTGTCCACTATTCTCTGAAGTTTTAGGAGGTAATAGGGTTGTGTGAGGTGTTAAGAAAAGACTAACGCCTCTGGTTTGAAGGTTTGCCAAGCCATCTTTGGTGTTCACCTAATTCACCCAACTCTCACTTGTGGCTCCAAGAAGACGTGTCATGCACAGAATCCAAACCCCAATAAACCCATCTCAGCAGATGAACTAAACCAGATCGAGGATAACCCACAGGCCTCAAAACCAGCAAGGAGTTAAGGGACTGTCTACCTCAAGCATGTGAAGACATTCTTCCCCCTACACCTCCACACAATGGGCAGATGAGAATAATTTGTTCCAACAGCCAGGAAGATGACTGTGGAGCTCAGACCTTAGTCATGCAAAAAAAAAAAAAAAAAAGCACTAAGGTCATCCATTACAACCCAAGCCATCGCCAATCATCTTGACTTTTGTCCTGCCACTGGATTTTGATGACTCAAAGAGTAAGGGTGATGACTTTGAGCATCTCCGCCTCACTTGAATCCAATCAGCCCACAATTCAAGATATCAGCCAGTTTGGGATGTCATTAGTCCTCTTCAAAAACAACATAAGATAATATCACTTGTAAACTTTCACCATCTTCTTCATATAATTTCTTAACTCCTTTTGCCCTTCTTTTGCCATGATCATTTTATATTAGTTAAACTTACATAGAGACTGATGATCAGTGTCAATGTCTTTTATTTTATCCACTTCACATTTATTATCAACAACTAACATAAATGGGTCAAATTGAAGAAGTAACTGCCAGCAGCAAATCATTTTTATCTTTATTCTTTCTTCTGATTTGGCTATACACAGATAGCTATTTCAGAAGTTATTTCCATAGTAGCAGTTAATCTTTTTTTTTTTTTAATATAGTCAATTGTCTTTTATGCAAGGTCCTTTAGTCTTGCTATGTTCAGTATTCTCCTTCTCTCTTCTGGAAGAAAGTATGCTTGATCTACATATGGAAGGCTCCTGAGAAGCTTTTTTTCTCTTTTGCTTCTTAATGCTGAACCACAATTTCTTACATAATTTTCACCATCCTCTCCTCTACCCACCTTCACATTGAAATCATTAAGTATCAATGAATACTTAGAAGAATACTTGATTCTTCTAATTCTTCTCATGACCATGCTTCTTGTTACCTTTGGACACACAATGAAACCAACTTACTGACCAGCATCTCCAAAGGGGAGCCCAAAAGCTGAGCTGAAACTTCTTCATGTTTCCTTCGAAATAAAAACATGAATCAACACTAATGTGATTAGTTCCTTCTTTCGTACACCATTTTCTTTTCTCAATAATCAAGAATCACAATTTAGAATAAGTTAAACTAGTTAATTATACAGGTAAATCAGTACTTATGGCCAAACTAAAAACAGTGTGATTCCTTTCATCCTCTGTCCCATTTTTGCCTTCTCACTACCACTGCAGAGGGAACCTCACAGAACTGAGGGGCTATTTGAAACTCTTTGAAATTTTGCTTGGAGAGACTTACATGAACTGATGCTAAGACCAATGAGTAGAACTAAGAGAACATTGTACACAGCAACAACAAGATTATGCAATGATCAGTTCTGATGGATGTGGCTCTTTTCAACAGTGAGACGACTTAGGCCAGTTCCAATGGTCTTGTGATGGAGATAGCTATCAGCATCCACAAAGAAGTCTATGGGGACTGAGTATGGATCATGACACAGTTTTTTTTTTCATTTTTTGTGGCTGTTTCTGTTTTTTTTTCTTTCTCATTTTCCTCCTTTTTGATTTGATTTTTCTTGTGCAGCATGATAATTGTGAAAATATGTATAGAAGAATTGCACAAATTTAACATGGATTGGATTTGCTCTTCAAAAGGAGAGTGGGGGGGAAGGAAGGGAGAAAAATGGGGGGAAAGGAAAAATGACCTTTCCCTTATCACCTGGGTGAACTACTGATGGATATGACTATATATTACTATGTATGTAATAAACACAAGGTACTATAAACTCATGAAGTCTTTGTGTAAATATGTTCCTGGAGGCAGGAAGATGAGTCATGATGTCATCACTCTTTGGGAGAAAGAACTAATATGAAGGAGCCAGAATTTCTTAATTGTTCTTAATGTTGATGAGGAGAGTCGGGAAGAGCATCTAACTCTGATCAGGAAGGGGAACCAGGAAATTGCCAGTGGAGCAAAGAGCAAAATACACATTTCCCTCCAGATAAAATAGCAGTTAGCTAATTGACCAAGATCAGTCCATGGGGAGGGAAAAGTAAGCCAGCTGGTCTAGGCTGTTTATGCCAGACAGTTTGACTAGATGAAGAGTTGATCGCGATAAATTCCCCATAATAATATGATTTCTCTGATTTGTCACTCCAATGTCTCTCTCTTGCCTCAGGGATGGGATTTTAAGGCCTTTCACAATCTGGCTCTAGCTTAGCCCCTTGTTGGGCCAAGCCTGAAGTGCAAAGAATCCTGGCATGTGGAAAGAAAGCACTTAGAGTTGTGCTCGAGCTGGCTCATATTGGCTACCAATTATTCGATTTTCAGTGTTACTATTTGCACCCTGGAAACTGGCAAATGCCACAAGTCAGAGTTTGAATTGTTTTATTGATTGTCTAGATTTAAGAAAGGGAAAAAATGCAGAATATGCTGATGAAACTTAAAAGTGTGTCATGAGCAGTTTTTCCAGCTATCCAGCCAGCAAATATTTACCCAACTCCACTTCCTAAAATAACTTTCTTCAGGACTCAACTAGAGTGCCAATTTTTACCAGAGACCTTTCCGGATGCCCCTAGATGCCACTGTCTTTCCCCCACCAATCTCCAAATTTCTTTAGATTTCTTTTGTTTTAACTTGGAATTGTGGGATCATACATTTAGAGACTGGCAGGATCTTTGGAGACATCAATTCAACTCCCTCTTGTTATAGATGATACACAGAGAATAAAAGGTAGATGAAGGATTAGAGCTCAAGTTCTCTGATTCAAAAGTCCATCACTTACTTGGGTATTAGATAGCTATTGTTTCCCTTCTGTCCACAGAAAAACCTCTGAAGGCAGGAATTGTTTCAACTTTATGTTTTATCACTAATGTCTAGCACAGTGCCATAGGCAATTATTGTTAATACCATCCCTTTCATCCCTATCTAGTCTGCTTGATTCCACCTAAATACTTTCCTTATTTCAGAAGTAGCCAATGGAAGAGGGAATGGACTTTGAGGCAAAAAGTCTGGATTTGAATCTTACTAGCTTGGTGGTCCTGACTTAATTTCTACCAACTTAATTTCTACTCTAGTTTCTTCATTTGTAAAATGGGAATAATAATATATGTACTATCTACCCACTATGATCCATTTCAAAGTTATCAGGTCCTTACTTTCTGAAAAATTTTCCCTTTAATATTCATTTTATTTAAATTGTTGTAATGATTGTGCATATTGTTTTGCTTTTTAAAATTTTTTTATTATAGCTTTTGTTTATAAAATATATGCATGGGTAATTTTTTAGCATTGACAACTGCAAAACCTTTTGTTCCAACTTTTCCTCTCCTTCCCCCCATCCCCTCCCCCAGATGGCAGGTTGACCAATACATGTTAAATATGTTAAAGTATAAGTTAAATACAATCTATGTATACATGTCCAAACAGTTATTTTTCTGTACAAAAAGAATCAGACTCTGAAATAGTGTACAATTAGCCTGAGAAGGAAACAAAAAATCCAGGCAGACAAACATAGAGGGATTGGGAATTCTATGTAGTGGCTCATTGTCATCTCCCAGAGTTCTTTCGCTGGCTGTAGCCGAGTCAGTTCATTCCTGCTCTATTGGAACTGATTTGGTTCATCTCGTTGCTGAAGATGGCCAGGTCCATCAGAATTGATCATCATATAGTATTGTTGTTTAAGTATATAATGATCTCCTGGTCCTGTTCATTTCACTCAGCATCAGTTCCTGTCAGTCTCTCCAGGCCTTTCTGAAATCCTCCTGTTTCTTACAGAACAATAATATTTCATAATATTCATATACCACAATTTATTCAGCCATTCTCCAATTGATGGGCATCCATTCAGTTTCCAGTTTCTGGCCACTACAAACAGGGCTGCCACAAACATTTTGGCACAAACGTGTCCCTTTCCCTTCTTTAGTATCTTTTTGAGATATAAGCCCAGTAGTAACACTGCTGGATCAAAGGGTATGCACAGTTTGATAACTTTTTGAGCACAGTTCCAAATTGTTCTCCAGAATGGCTGGATGTATTCACAATTCCACCAACAATGAATCAGTGCCCCTGTTTTCCCACATCCCCTCCAACATTCCACATTATCTTTCCCTGTCATTCTAGCCAGTCTGACAGGTGTGTAGTAGTTTCTCAGAGTTATCTTAATTTGCATTTCTCTGATTAGTAATGACTTGGAGCATCTTTTCATATGACTAGAAATAGTTTCAATTTCTTCGTCTGAGAATTGTCTGTTCGTATCCTTTGACCATTTATCAATTGGAAAATGGCTTGATTTCTTATAAATTAGAGTCAATTCTCTATAGATTTTGGAAATGAGGCCTTTATCAGAACCTTTGACTGTAAAAAATGTTTTCCCAGTTGATTGCTTCCCTTCTAATCTTGTCTGCATTAATTTAAACATGTACAATTCTTCTATACATATACATATTTTATCATGCTACATAAGAAAAATCAGATCAAAAAGAGGGAAATGAAAAAGGAAAAAATAATCGAGCAAAACAACAACAAAAGGTGAAAATACTGTGCTGTGATTCACATTCAGTCCCCATAGTTCTCTCTCTGGATGTGAACAATGTTTTCTTGATTCAACTCACTTCACTTACCATCAATTCATGTAAATCTCTCCAGGTCTTTCTGAAATTATTCTGCTGATCATTTGTTATAGAACAATACTATTCTATAACATTCATATACCATGATTTATTCATCCATTTCCAACTTATAAGCATACACTCAGTTCCAGTTGCTTGCCACTACAAAAAAAAAAAAAAAAAAAAAAAAAAAAAAAAACGACTGCCACAGACATTTTTGCACATGTGGGTCCTTTACCCTTTTTTATGATCTCTTTAAAATACAGACCCAGTAGAGACATTGCTGGATTAAAGGGTATGAACAGTTTGATAGCCCTTTGAGCAGAGTATTAATTTTTTTTACTTCTGTTTTACATAATTGACTCATCTCTAACACAGATCAATTGCTAGCTAGTCACACCACCTCCACTCTGTACTTGTGAAAGTGATTCACAAGTGCTAGAAGGATTGTCATCTACACTGGTGAAGGGCATATGCAAACCAAGAGAACAACAGATCCTCAAAGCATTGAAGTCAATACCTAAAGACAGGAAAAGCCAAAGAAAGGGATTCTCAGATTATCCCACAGGTTGCCAGGCTATGGTACCAGGAATACAAGATCAGTATTCTTGCCATGGTGTCAGGCTGTCCCTAGAAAGGAAAGAAAACCACTTTCACTGAATTCAAATCTAGAAGTGACTTCAGAGATCATTTGGTCACCAGATGGGAAACTAAGGTCAAGAGAAGAGTCTTTGACCACCTGCTCAAGGATATTGGTGGGATCTGGACCAAGATCTTCCCCTGACTTCAAGAGCCGATGATCTCTATGTTTTATCAAGCTGGGTTGCCTCTTCTAGGGGGATCTGGGTTTGAAATAGGGACATAGCAATCTCTAGTGATTCATTTCTGTCATCAAGGATCCAAATGGTAGTGATAGCTTATTGAAGAGGAGAAGGAGATAGAGCTTCAGTTGACTTCTACCTTAATTATTAGAGAAATCACAGGCGTCCTAGGACTTTAAAGTTTAAAAGCACCTCAGGAATCTAATCCAACTCATTTTACTGATGGGGCAATTGAGATCCAGGGACTAAAATGATTTACCCAATATCAGTAAGGTAGTAAGTTACAGGAGAAGTTAAGTGGATGCAATGGATAAAATACTGGGACCTATAGTCCCAGAAAATGAGTTCAAAGCTGACTTCAGCTATTGACTGTGTGGCAAGTCACTTAAACCTGCTTGCCTCAGTTTCCTTATCTGTAAAATAAGCTAGAGAAGGAAATGACCAACCACTCCAGTATCTCTGCCAAGAAAACCTCAAATAGGGTCATGAAGAGTCACACAACTGAACAACAAAAGTAAGTTACAAAGTCCAAATCAGACTCCAAATTCAGGGCTCTTTCCACTACACTTTGCTGTCTCTCTAAGGCTTCTCTTTTGTGGGAAAAAACCTCCAAAGGCATCACAATGCAGAGTGCCTCGAAGTCCTAGTCCTCTGAATTCTAGAGCTGAGGATTCCAGTTTCATAGCTAGAGCCAAGCTCCTAGGAAGCATTCACTTCGAGAAAAAGAGGTTTTGTTCTCTCCTCTCCTCTCATTCCTTTTCTTCGCCTCTCTCTTCCTCTCCTCTCTTCTTCCTTCCCTTCTATTAGTCTCATTCTCCATTTATCTCTTTATGTAGTCTCTCCCTCACTCCTTTTCTTCTCTCTCTCCCTTCTTCCCTCCCTCCACTTCTCTTTCCTGCCTTTCTGTCTGTGTCTCTCTGTGTCTCTTATCTGTCTATCTCTTTCCTTCCCTCTTTTCTATGTCTCTGTCTCTCTCTGTCTCTCTCTATCTCTATCTTTCTCTCTCCTCCTTTTTTTCTCTCTCTCCCCTGATCTCATCTTTTAACTGAAACTGATCTCCCCAAAGTTGTTAGTATCTCTTCATTCCCATACCCAATGGCCTTTTTTCCAATCCTCATTGTTCTTTACCCCTCTCCAGATATGACTTTGTAGACCATCCTCTTCTCCTTGCTATTCTCTTCTCTCCAGGTTTTCATGATATTTCTTTCTCTTGATTCTCCTACCTATTTGACCACTCTTTCTCAGTCTCATTTACTGGATCATCATCCAGGGCAAGCCTGATAACCATGGATGCTCACAAGGTCTGTCTGTCCTAAGCCCTTTTCTTTTTTTCTCTATACTATCTCTCCTAGTGATCTCATCAACACTCATGGATTCAACTCTCATCTCTACCCTGATGATTCTCAAATCTATGCATCTGCCCTAATCTCTCTCCTGATCTTCAGTTTCACATCTCCAAGTGACTATTGAATACCTCCTGTAGACATGTCCTCTAGACATCTCAAACTCAACATGTCTAAAACTGAACTCGCTATCTTTTCTCCAAAAAATTGTTCTCTTCCCACTTCTCTATTTTCACCATCCTCCCACTCCCCCAGGCTCACAGGCTCACTACTCTAGTTAGTATCCTCAACTCATCACTCTCTTTCCATCTCCCCATATCCAATCATTGTCAAATCCTGTCATTTTTACCTTTGTAACATATTTGAAACAGTCTCCCTTCTCTCTTCTCTCTCACACCGTGGTGGAAGCCCTTATTCCCTCTCATAGATACTACTGTAGTAGCTGCTAATGTGTCTACCTGTCACAAGGCTTCCCTCACTCTAACCCATCCTCCAATCAGTTGTCAAAAGGATCTCCCTAAAGGGCAGGTCTAATCATGTCATCCCCCTAGTCAATAAGCACCATTGGCACCCATTATCTCTAGGAACCAAATCCTACGCTTGGTTTTTCAAGTCCTCCATAACCTGGTCTCTTTCTCCCTTTGTGGTTCTCTTACACTTTACATCACTATCCTCCCTATTGTGCACATATTCTTTGATCCAGTGACACTGGTGATCATACTATTCTTTAAACACAACAGTGTCTCCCATCCTGACTTTTATCCTAGCTCCCCTCATGCCTTGAATGCTCTCCCTCCTCATCTCTGTCTCCTGGCTGCCCTAGTTTCCTCCAAGTCCCACTTTCTACAAAAAGTCTTCTGTTGATCCCCTTAATGCCAATGCCTTTCCCCTGTTGATTGGCTTCAATTTATCCATATATAGAATGTTTATACATAATTGTTTCATTTACCTTCCATTAGAAGAAGAACTACAAGAATTGAGGGATTTTTTTCCCTTCTTATTATATCTCCAGTACAAATGCTTAGTAGCTCAGGCATTCTATTATACTAGTTTTTTATTTATTTATTTATTCATTTTAACTTTATTTTTATACAATTTTGATTTTCATTTTTCTCCCTTCCCCTTTTTACCCCTCCCCAAGATGGCATCTAACATAGGTTATACAAGTACAATCATATTAAACATAATTTCTACATTAATCACATGGTTAAAAAAAAAAAAGAATCAAGACATAAGGGAAAAAGCATGAGAAAGGAAAGAAAAAAAAAAAACACAAGTGGTCCCAGGCTTCCACTCGCTAGAAAAGAAGGAAAAAAAGGGGATTGACTGATTTCCCTGGAATTGGAAGGAAAGGAAGTTAGAAAGGTGTTAAGACTTTCCCTGGAGACAACCCAGGAACCCACATTTTCCATGGGAAGGATGTGGAGATTCTGGACAGCCACCATCACTTTGCAGTTTATCAGGTACCAGAGCAGCTAGGCCAGCCTGAGAGAAGAGAGTTGGGGAGAAATGGCAAGGAGGAGGATGAATAACTTCCTTTCTGGCATTTCCTATGCAAGGCTTCTAACTAACAGCTAGCTGAACCCCAACCCCACCCCACACACAGCCCCAGAGATGAAAGGGAAATGAAATGACTGGATTGGAAACCTGGAAATGGAAGTAGTGGGAGCACAGGTCACTGTAGATTCCAAGGATAGAGAGAGTTGGGAGATCAAACAAGGCCTTTCCCTTTCCAGGTGCCCTCTGCCCCCTGGTGCTCTCACTGATGCCATTGACCCATGATCTGTCTTTCTCATGGATACTGAAACCTTAGTGAATCATTAACTCCCTGCTGGGGTAGAGCTGAGTCAGCTGCCCAGCAAGCTCCCCTCCCTAAGGTCACCCTCTGTTCCTGCTTTCCCCAGGCTCCCTCAGAAAGGACAGGAGGGGCCATTGTCTTCCAGCCAGCTAGGGGAAAGTAGTTTGTCCCAAGATTGATCACACTAGGACACACTGTAACTTACTTCTAAGATACTGATAGCATTTTTGTCCTCTTTGAAAGCAAGACAACCATCAACCAACCAATCAGTGGGGCAGGAAATGCCCCAGAGCAGTTGATGCTTTTGAAAGAATTGCTTCCTCATATTCTATTTGAAGGTCAAAGTCAACCCTAGTGAGACACAGCCTAAACTGTCTGTAGGTCCAATGCTGACCCTAGTTCTCCAAACAACATGAAGGCTCACAAGCTATCAAGCACTGGCATCTTCCATGAGATGAATGATGCTCAGTCTGGAGGGGGAGGTGCTGGGTTCAAATCTAAATTGTGTTACTTTAAGCAAGCCATTTCCCTTCCTCTAACTCAGGTTTCTCATCTGAAAATTGAGGAGGTTGGATAAAATGGCCTTTAAGATTGGAGATGAGAGAATAGGGATGACAATGGGAGCAATCCAATGGAGAAAAGTGTATTTTCTTTTAGAGGACCTGGAGGTGAATCCTAACTCTGCTCCTTATTACCCAAGTGACTGTGAAGTTAGTTACAATCTCTAGGTCTCAGTATTCTCATCTGTAAATGAAGGGATGAGACTTTCTGGACATAAATCTGTGATCTTATAAGAAAGCTTATATACATGAATCATTTTCACTAATGGGAGCAAGTAAAGAGAGAAGAGGAAAGGGCTCAGAGCAATCCCTTGAGGGACATTTCTTTTAAAGAAGAGTCTCCCTCTACAATATACTGGACAAGTTTATCAGTCATCCCATAATCTTAACTGGGCCCTCAGTCAGCAAGGCAAGCTTTTTATATATCCCAATCAATTTACTATGTCACTCACAGCAGCAGATATTCCAAACTTTGCTTCCCTCCTCAAGGCACCCATGGCACCCTAATCTTCTCAACTGAAGACCTTGCCTCATATATCACATACATCCTCATTGAGCTTGTTTCCTCCTCAAGATTAATATTTCTTTCCTTTTTTTTACATGTGTATTAACTTTTTAAATACACGTTTCTTTATGAATTGCGTTGGAAGAGAAAAATCAGGGGGAAAAAAGTGAAAAACCATGAGAAAGGAAAAAAACAGAAAAAAATGAACATAGAATATAGATGGCACATGAGGTAGATGGTGTTTTTTATCTAAAGTTTATTGGGATTGCCTTGGATCACTAGATCACTGAACCACTGAGAAGAGGCAAGTTGATCATTGCACAATCTTCTATTACTGTATACGATGAATTCCTGGTTCTGCTTGTTTCGCTCAGCATTAGTTCATGTAAATCTTTCCAGGACTTTCTAAAATCAGCTTATTCATCATTTTTTATAGAATAATGATATTCCATTACTTTCATATATCATGTTATTCAACCATTCCCAACTGATGGGCATTTACTCCTTTTCCAATTCTTCCAATTCCAATTCCCAACCCATTCCATGCGTGCTTCTATAATTTGTTTCCTCTACTAGTAACTAATATCCAAAGTGAGATTTGTGACTCTGCACAGCCCTCCCTCTCTTAAATCCAACTCCCTTGCTTGCCATAGCATCACCCCCAGTCTCATGGTCCTCTTCAAAAATGAAGAAACAACAAATTTAGTGAGGAGGAGGAGGAGTAGCTGCCCCACTTGAAGACCCCACTGCCACTTGGGCAACACAGATTTCTTCTTTCCTTTTTTTCTCTTTCTTTTTCTCCTTCCTTTCTTCCTTCTTTCCTTCCTTTCTTCTGTTTTTTTTTCTCTCCCTTCCCTTCTCTCTGTTCACATAGAATATCATACTTTTACCTCAGGATATTCTACCCAAAAGAATGTGATTTCTGAATGCTGAAACCTCCCAAGATATCTTGAAGCTTACTTGCTGGATTTTTTTCTTAAAGACCATGCCTTAAACCCATTGATTGGTCAACAATAGACTCTAGGGCAACCTCCACTAGGTCTTTGTTTGGGCCCTTATTGGTTCAGAGTGAAATAAAACATTTCTGTTTTGGTTAAAAACCCTGAGAATCATCCCCTTCCAGATGGTGTTTTATTTTTAATTAGGCAAAAGAGATTATTCTCTGCCTCCTTTCTTATCTATCTTTAATCAGTGATTGAGCTATATCTCAACCAAACTGAACCCTGTTAAAGACCTTAGTTTAAAAAGGCCAAGGTCTCTCACTTTATCCAGGGCCATCCCCAGTCCTCCTGATTTATTTCTTACACCAGATCCAGATAGCTCTGGAGGAGAAAATGAGGCTGGTGATTCTGGACAGCTCTCCCTTATTTAAAACCAACTCACATGTCACGGCATCACCTCCTAGATGTCAAGATGTGTTCAAGAATGAAGAACAAACAACACTAATCTCCATTTTCTCTCTGTCTACCGGATACTTTTTTGTTACCAACAAACATACCCATTTCTCTCTTAAAGAATACTCTTACTTACATGAACTAATGTTGAATGAAATGAGCAGGACCAAAAGATCTGATGGACGTGGCTCTCTTCAACAATGAGATGAACCAAATCAGTTCCAATTGAACAGTAATGAACTGAACCAGCTACACCCAGTGAAAGAACTCTGGGAAATGAGTGTGAACCACTACATAGAATTCCTAATCCCTCTATGTTTTCCACCTGCATTTTTTATTTTCTTCACAGGCTAATTGTACACCATTTCAAAGTCCATTTTGTCTTGTACAGCAAAATAACTGTTAGGACATATATACATATATTGTATTTAATTTATACTTTAACATATTTAACATGTATTAGTCAACCTGCCATTTGGGGGAGGGGGTGGGGTGAAGGAGGGGAAAAAATTGGAACAAAAGGTTTTGCAACTATCAATGCTGAAAATTTACCCAGTCATATTGTAAATAAAAAGCTATAAAAAAGAAAAAGAAAAAAATATTCTTGACCAGCTCTGCTAGTTCTTACCCTGTCTCAATCCTCCCCTTCCTGGCTAAACCTGAAAGTTGTCTACAACTGGTGTTTCCACTTTCTTTCTTCTCTCCTTGGAAACTTCAGGAGTCTAAATTCCAATCTTATCATTCAATCCAAACTGTTCTCTCCAAAGTTGCCAAGGATCTCTTAACTGCAAAATCAAATGGCTTTCTCTCAATCCTCATTCTTTCAACCTCTCTGTAACCTTTAATACAACAGTATTCACCCTCTTCTTCTGGATACTTTTTCCTCTCTAAATTTTCATGAAATTACTCTCTCCTAGTGTTCCTTCTAGCTAGTTGAACCACTTCTTGGTCTCCTTTGCTGGATTGTCCTCTGGGTCATGGGTTCTGTCCTGGACCCCCCTCCTCCTCTATGCTATCCCCATTGGTGATCTCACTGGCCACCCAAGGTTCAATGATCATCTCAGTGCCAAGAATTTTCAGATTTATCTTTTCAATCCTTACCTTCTCTCCTGACCTCCAATCTCATATCACCAACTTCTCACTAGGCATGTTGAACAATTAGATAATTCAAACTCAATATGACCCAAACAAAACTTGACATCTTTCTTCCCAAACTTTTTTTTTCTTCCCACCTTTGCTAATATTGTCGAGCACTATTACAGTCACTTAGGCTCACAAACTAGATGCCATCCTCTCTATCTCTCACTCCCCCATATTCAATCTGTTGCTAAACCTTGTCATTTCTAGCTCCGCAATCTCTTGTAGCAGACACCCCCTTCTCTCTTCTGACAGTTCCCCACCCTAATACAGGCCCTCACCTCCTTCCTCAACTACTATAATAGGCTTTCCCTACCTCATGCTAACCCTTCTCCACTCAACATCCAAAGTGATTTTCCTAATGTTCAGTTGGGATCATGTTACCTCTTCCCTCAGTAAACTCCAGTGTCTCTCTATGAACTAGAGGAGCAAATATAACATCTTCTGTGTGACATTTAAAGCCCTTCACAAGTGAGCCTCTTCTCCCTTCTCAACTCTTCTCCCCTTCATGTACTCTGCAATTAAGAGATGCTGAGCTGAATGTTCCTCAAACAAGACATTATATCTCAACTGATATCTCTGCCTTAAACACTCCCCTTACCTTTGTCTCCTGTCTCTCTGTCCAGGGTCCAAACCCACCTCCTATGAAAGATCTTTCCCAGTCCTGCCCACTCCTAGTGCCTCCATTCATTCATTCAACAAACATCTATTAAGCACCTACTTTGTGTCAGGCACTGTATTAAATGCTGGAGATCCAAAAAGAGATTTTTAAAAAATTGGAGCTTGCAATCTAATGAGGGAGACAACTTGTAAATAACTATATTCAGGACACATAGGCAATAACTAAAAGAAGAAAATCAATTTTTAAGAATTGAGAGAAGTTAAGGAAGGCTTCCTGTAGAAGGTGAAGTTTTGGTTATGTCTTAAAGGAAACCAGAGAAATCAACAGTTGGAGCAGAGGAAGGAAAGCACTAGACACTGGAGACAGCATACAAAGTTGTGTGTATATGTCTTCCCAGTTAAAATGGCAACCCAGGGGCAGCTAGATGGTGCAGTGGATAAAGTACCAGTTCTGGACTCAGGAGGACTTGAGTTCAAATCTGGCTTTACTAGCTGTGTCGTCCTGGGTAAATCACTTAATCCCATTTGCCTCATCAAAAAAAGAAAAAGGAGTTCTTCCAAGGAGGATAGGAATGGGAATTTTCCCCTTTCTTGTATCCCCAGCAGTTAGCACAGTGCCAGGAACTTGATACTTGTTTAACAGATGCTTATTTGCTAACTGAAGATATCCCACTGAGGTAATAGTCCACTCATTTCTACTTTGGCTACATTTTCCCAATATTAATATTAATTCTGCTCTCTGGGTCCAAGCAGAATGCCTCTATTTTTACAATAGCCCTTCAAAGATAGTCTCAAGTCCTTGTTCTCGAAGGAAAATTTCCCCAGGTCCTTCCTTCCAACCCTTCTTGGCATAAAATTCACTCTTCTTCACCATCTTAGGCATCTTCCTCTAGTGCCTTTCCAGTTCCATCGATATATTTCCTAAAATATGGTCTTCAAAACTGAATACTATCATCTGGATCTGATCTGGTCTGGGCAGGGGATCATAAAACAGTCATCTCCCTGGTTCTGGACACTATGTAGCCTTCAGAAGGCAGCCTGGGAAAGTATTCATTTAAGCCACTGCCATATCTCATAGCTGAGTCATAAAAGAACTTCTGATTCAGTAGAAATTACAGATCATTCTGATCACATTTCTTTCATCTTGTATTTAAGAATTTAAACTTTTTTTAAACAAAGTATAAGATTTGACATTTTCCCCTATTAAATTTCATCAGACACTCCCCCAGAATACCTATAAATATCTTTTCAAATACTGACTTTGTCAACTAAGATGTGGATTATCCCAGTTGATGTCATTTGCAGAATATTAGAAGCATACCATGGATGCTTTGATGCAAGTCAGTAATAAAAAATATTCAACATCATAGAGCTAAATAAATTCCTGGAGCATTCCACTTGAGATTTCCTTCCAGGCTTTGTCTCACTTAAATCCATTCATTCATACGTCAAGATATCACCTTTCCAAGCTCACGTCAATCCATCAAAGACTCAACCTCTTTCATCTTAGGCAAGCTATGAGTCTATTTTTGCACTATACAAAGGGGTGGAGTCATAGTTTCGTAGCACGATAGAGCTAGGAGGAACCCCCAAAGGCCATTGACCCTAAGCTCTCATTTACAGTTCCAAGAAGCTGTAACATGCTCAGTACCCACGCCCAAGTAAACCATCTTAACAAGATGGGCTAAACCAAGATGAGGGTAAAATAAAAAGCCTCAAACCCTTTAATGAGTTTGAAAGATATGTACTCTAAGCATATGAAGACTTCTATAAACAGAACAGATGGCTGAGAACAATTTGTTCTAATGGCAGCTAAAGCAGATGGATTGGAGCACTTAGAGCCTGATCAAACAATAAAGAGGGCAGGGTCATCCACTGCATCCCAAACCATCACCGGTCATCTCTACTTTTGTCTTACCACTGAACTTTGATGACTAGAAGAAGGATGATTTTGTGTAACTCTGCCTCACTTAAATCCAATTCACACTACAATCAAAACCTCATCCTGTGATGTCATTGATCCTCTTTGAAAATGGAGATGAAAGCATTTCTGATAAAAGCCCCATTTCTAAAATATGTCAGCAACTGGCCCAAATTTATAAGAATACAAATAATTCCCTAATTGATAAATGGCCAAAGGATTTGATGATGAAATTTTCAGATAAAGAAATTAAAGCCATTTCTAGTCATATGAAAAAATTCTCTGAATCACTATTGATTAGAGAAATGCAAATTAAGAAAATTTGAGAGCACTTCATACCTCTCAGAGTGGCTAAAATGACAGGAAACGATAATGATAATTGTTAAAGGGAATGTAGAAAAAACTGGAACACTAATGCATTAATGGTAAAGTTGTGAATTGATCCAACCATTCTGGAGAGCAATTTGAAATTAAACCCAAAGGGCTATAAAATTGTGTATACACCCATCAGTGCCACTACTGGGTCTGTATTCCAAAAAAGTCATAAAAGAGAAAGGATCAACATGTGCAAAAATGTTTGGAGTAGCTCTTTTTGTAGGGGCAAGAAACTGGAAACTGAGTGGATGCCTATTAGTTGGGGAAAGGCTGAGTAAGATATATACCTGTATACCTACAGATGTAATGGAGTAGTGTTGTTCTATAAGAAATAAATAGGCTGATTTCAGAAAAACCTGTTTTTCTGAAGTTACATGAACTAATACTGAGTAAAGTGAACAGAACCAGGAGAACATGGTAACTAGATTATGTGATGGTCAACTGTGATGGACTTGGCTCTTCTTTCATTAATTACTTGGTAATTCAACAATTCCAATAGACTTGGGATGGAAAGTACCATCTATATGCAGAAAAAGAACTACAGAAACTGAATGTGGATCAAAGCATAGAATTTTCACCTTTTTTGTTGGTTTCCTTGTTGTTGTTTTTATTTCTTGTGGTTTTACTCCCTTTTGGTCTGATTTTTCTTGTACAACATGATAAATATGGAAATATGTTTAAAAGGATTGCACACACTTATATCAGATTACTTGCTGTCTTGGGCAGGGGAGACCAGAAAGAGGAACAAGGATTTGAAACATGAAGTCTTACAGAAATGAATGTTGAAAACCATCTTTAGTTTTCATTTATTATTGTTTATATATTATATTATATAGAATTTAATATATTATATTATGCTATATAATTAATAAACTAAATGTATTATTATTTGTATATTATTTTATTATAAATTATTATTGGAAAAATAAAATTGAGGGGATACTATTGAAAAATACTATTGAGGGATAAAAGAATTATTTTTAAAAGAAAAGAAAAGAAAGAAAATAAAGGCCAAACAACAACACCCAAGCAAAACACACCAACACATTGGTCATTGTCATTTTATACCTCTACTGAGAAGCAGGAAGCATGGTTCACCAAGGGATTTCTGAATTTATGATTGTTCACTTAATTACTTAGAATTCCAAAATCTTTTGATGTTGTTTTCTTTTCAATTAGTGCCATCACCTTATAAATTTTTCATCTGGTTTTCCTTTTATCAGGTCATACAAGTCTATGAGTATCTGAATTCTTCACTCACCATTTCTCAGAGTACAATAATATTCCATTATAGTCATATACTACAAATTGTCCAGCCATTCCCCAATTGATGGGCACCCCATTTAATTTTGTACAAAGGAATGAATGGAAGAAAAAAGCATTTGTTAAGCTTTTACTATGTGCCAGATTCAGCTGAGTGCTGGTGATTCAAGTACAAAAAGAAAAAAAAATATTATAACTGCCCTCAAAGGACTTCTGTTTCATGGAAGGAGACATCACAAATGGGATTCAGGTTACTAATAAATAAATAAATAAAAGGAGAAATGTTTTGGTCTAGAAAGTCTTGGAGTTAAGTAGACCATAAAGGAGTTAAGGAACAAGTAGTGACAAAATGTTGATTTGGTTGTTTTTCCTACTATCTTTGATCTCTCTGGGGTACATGCCAATTAGTGGTACCACTGAGTCAAATAATATGTACATATGTACAATTTTGTAACTTTTAGGTATATTTCAAAATTGTCAGAATAATTGGGCTAATTTCCTATTCCACCAGTTACACATCAGCTTGCCCATGTTCCCAAAACATTTCAATACTTATTTTCATCTCAGATGATCTTCACCAATACGGAAATTCAGCACTCCTGATAAAATTCTTTTAAGACTATGCCATCATTTGTATTCACCCTCAGGTATCTACCCTTGATTATGCTTGATATTTACCTTTGATCAAGTCTTGTAAAAAGTAAGTAGATCCAAGAGTTCACTAAATATACACATTAGTCCCTTTAACAACGTCTTTTCTCCCTGATGGAAATTGTTTCTCCTAGTACTTTGGGAACAGAGTTCTTGAAAGTTTCACATTTTTCCCCAAATGATATCCCCTTACAAGATTAGGCCATGGACTTTATCATCTTTCCTTGAAATGTTCTGAAATCTACTCTGAAAAAATCTATGTTTATATCAAACTGTAGCCAATTTCTCTTTCTACTTTGTTAGAAATTCTAAGGTTTCTTCTCTCCTTCTTTTCCACTAAACAAGGCTACAAAGTTTCTAACAGTTCCAAACCAGTTCTTCCTTCTTGGTGAAAACAAGACCAAAATAGTAGTTCCTTTTGTTGGTTTCTGCACTTTTTGAAGAATGAAACTATCATTAAACGAAATCAAGATTATACCAAAGATCTAGAAAATAGCACGTACCATTTGACTGGAATTTAAGGCCCTTCACAATTAGGTTACAACCTACCTTTCTAGCCATATTTCACACTATCCCTCATACCCTACTTTTCAATTAAGATATAAACAATCATTTTCCCAACTCTACTTCATCTTCTTTAATGTGTATAAGCTGGTTACTATTCCTGGAAGGTACTCCTTCCTCATTTCTATTTCCCAAAATTCTTATCTTTCTCCCAGGATCAGCTCAATGACTGTCTCCTCCAGGAAGCCTTTCCCCATTACACATACATACATACGTGCACATACACACATACACACACATAGACACACACATACACACACACACACACACAGAGTTATTCATACTCTCTCCATCAAATGATTTTTAGTAGAACATAAATAAGTTCTTTGAGAATAGGGAATGGTTTGTACTTAACTCATTGCCTAACATATACTAGTTGTAATAAATGTTAACCAAACTCAGTGCACTTGCTTTTTGCTTGGCTCTTGAGGGCAGCATCCAGAATAGTGAGGGGAAATGGAGAGAGGAAGATTTCAACTCCAAATAAGGAAAAGCTTCCTCTTTATTAGAGCTGACCAAATACTATGTGGGGTGCCTCAGAAGCTTGCAAAATGAACATCATGCAGTTTACAACTCAAAGAATAATAAAGAGATCATATAATCCAGGAGTCTATGGGTAAATTGCAGGCATCTGTGAATACATAAGAAGGGGAAAGGTTCCATCTTTACTTTCAATCATCTCAAATTGAAATTTAGCATTTTCTTCAATCATAAATTCTTTTAAATCCACATGATTCTGAGAAGGGGCTCACAGGATTCACCAGGTTACCAGAGAGGCAACCAGAACATACATTAAACAAAAGTTAAGAGCTTCTGAACTAGAACAAACTTCTCAGCTTACAGCTAGAAAACTGAGATCTAGCTGAGTAGAGACTTGCACAAGCAGCAATAGAGTAAAGATTTCAAGTCAGATTCTCTGCCTTCAGATTTTTCCTCCTTCACTGCCTTCTTCTCTGCCTTCATCTCCTCCATCACACTGCCCAAGTAACTTATGGTGGGTATTGTTAAAAAAAAAAAAAAAGGTGCAGTCCACAAGAGATACCATCTGATGTTCCTCCATCCATTTCTGAGATTTAAAGTTTCTAGGGAAGAACTCCAAAATTCTACATTTTTATAATGAAGATAATAAGAGATTGAGCATAAATTCAGGTTTTCTTTCTTTGGTGGGGCAGGACAGGAGCTAATGATAAAAGGTCTAATAAAGCCAGGGCTCTGGAAACAGAGGTGGTGCACTCCTGGAGGTGGAGGTGATAGTGCAGAAACCAAGGTAAGCTAAAGGAAGATCAATCAGGGTCAACCACCTGACTGAAAAAACAGCATCTTGAGTGGTCCTGATCCTGAAATAAAGCTCCAAGTTGTGAATTAAAGCTTAAAAAGTTTATTAAAACAAAGGAGAAAATGATTAGTATTTTTAATTACTGTAGATCTAAAGATTTCCCCAAAAAAGGAAAGACTAGCCCCAATAACAACTCAAAGAAATTTATTTATCATAAGGACTATATGTATATCTGAAAGAAATGAAGCAAGACATTAAGAAATTAAGTAAAAGTTCTGGAAGAAAGAACTAGATGGAGAATCAAAATCTTAGAAAAGAAAATAGTAAACCTTACAGGAAGCACAGAAAATACAGTAGGGTCTTAGAATCAGGAAGACATCTTCATGAGTTCACATCTAGTCTCAAGACTTTGCTGAGCAAGTCATTTCATCCTGTTTGCCTCACTTGTCTCATCTTTAAAATGAACTGGAGAAGGAAATGGTAAACCACGCTAGAAAATTTCAAATAGGGTGACAGAGAGTTGGACATGACTGAAAATGACCCAACAACAACAAATCTTTAGAAATAACAGATTCCTGAAAACTTCAATAAGAGTGCATGAGAAGAATGGACAAAGGGGTTGTGATGACTGCGTAAGCACCCTGGATACCTTAGAATCAGCCAGTGTCAAGATAAGCAAAAGTCCTTAGTCTTTATTCTTGGTCTTTAGAAGTAGGATTGAATTGGAGGAAGCAGAATCTCTGCAACCGTCCTTCTCCCTTGTCTACCTCCAAAGTGACTCTGACTAGTCTTACTCCACTCGCCTAGTCCCTTCTACAATCCTCTGTATACACCAATCATCAAGCCAGCACAGAATGGTAAGAAGGACCATTTTCCAAGCATATGCCCATAGAGTATTGTCCAATTGGTAGTTAGCCTTAAGTGCTCGACTGTCCTGACCTCAGTGCATTGACTCAAGAGTTCCAAGCCCATTACATCTCCCACTTTCTTTTGTTTTAGAACACAGGTGGTCACATCATCCCTGACTTCTCAGGGAGTGAGAACCCCAAAAGGAGATGATCATGCCCTCCTGACATCTCAGGAAGGGAGATGAAAAGCATGAAAGGGAAGTGGGGATTGCTAGCAGGTTTCTGGGCTGAAGGGTCTTATTAGAAACAGGTATGCACAAACCCATCAGCATGGGAGGTATTACACAAGTATATAGCAATAACGCAGAGGCTATTAGTGGTGACTCTCCCCACAACCAGTGCAGACTCAATGTGGTGTAACAAACATGAATTATAAAAGTAGTGACATAACAAACAATATAAATCAACATGGTTTTGTAAAAGATTTTCAGAAGTCCTAGAAGGAGGGTATATAAACAACAGTCACACATACGCATTCTTCAACAGCCAAGAGATAGTCCAAAACCAATCTTTGCCCATTACTTCATGTGTCAGGGAATCAATCCAATGATCCCCACAAGTTTCTGAAGTCCTGCAACAGTCTTTTCATGTGTTAGGGAATCCAATGATTCCAGCAGATTTTGAAGTCCTGCAACAGTCTTATCATTTCTCAGAAAATCCAATGATTCCTGAGGGTTTTAACCCCTACAACAGTCTTATCATATCTCAGAGAATCCAATGATGGGTTTTGAAGTTCTACAACAGTCTTAACGTGCCTCAGAGAATCCAATGATTCCTGAGGGTTTTGAGAATCCTACAACTGTCTTATCGTGCCTCAGAGAATCCAATGATTCCTGAGGGTTTTGAAGTCCTACAACAGTCTTATCGTGCCTCAGAGAATCCAATGATTCCTGAGGGTTTTGAGAATCCTACAACTGTCTTATCGTGCCTCAGAGAATCCAATGATTCCTGAGGGTTTTGAGATCCTACAACCGTCTTATCTTGCCTCAGAGAAGAATCCAGTGATTCCTGAGGGTTTTGAGATCCTACAACAGTCTTATCGTGCCTCAGAGAATCCAATGATTCCTGAGGGTTTTGGAATCCTACAACAGTCTTATCGTGCCTCAGAGAATTCAATGATTCCTGAGGGTTTTGAGATCCTACAATAATCTTATCGTGTCTCAGAGAATCCAATGAATCCTGAGGGTTTTCAAGTCCAACAATTTTTGATGCCCATGGTCAAACACCATAACTGACAGGCTCTTTCAGTGGTGGGCACAGTCAACAACAGAATCACCTGATGTTTCTTGGATCTTCTCCTTCATTTCAAGGGTCTGCTCCGTCTCTCTTTGATGGACAAGGTGAATAGGGCTCGTTGGCACCATATGATTCTTTCTCCATCTGTGAAAATACAAAGCAAACCCTCTCCCCAAGCAGTTAACGTATCTGGTCCCTTCCATTCACCACTTTCTGGGTCTCTCCACATCACCTGGGGAATTATCTAAAGATAGTGGAGCTGCTCACACTGGACACTGCCCTTCTGGTGGGTTATAAAACCTGTCTGCTAGAGCCAGTGCTTCTTTTCAAAAATCAAGAAGTTAATAGTATAAAGAGCTAGATTTAGAAGTTCCCTAGGGTTACCTGCGCTCCCCCTTTCTTTTGTTTTGGAAGAGCATCTTAATGTCTCTGTTTCTCCTCTCTACTATTGCCTGTTCTTGAGGATTAAAAGGTATGCCAGTGGTGTGTAAAATCTTATACTGTGCACAAAAGTGTGCAAAATGTTTAGAAGTATATGCAGGTCCGTTTTTTTTATTGCTTGTAGCACACCCATAACTGCAAATGCTTGTATAAGGAATTCAGTGACCACTCAGGCTATCTCTTTTGCTGCTGGTATTGCAAAAGTGAATTCTGAAAAAGTATCTACCACAACGTGGATAAAAGACGGACGACCAAAAGATTTATAATGGGTCACATCCATTTGCCAAATTTCATTGGGTCTCAAACCACGAGGGTTCTTCCCTGGAGGCAATGTAGGAGTATGGAAAGGAAGGCAAGCCGTACAGGCTTTTACTGTGCTCCTAGCTTCCTCTCTTGTTATTCCAAATTGTAAGTGGAAAGCTCGAGCAGCCTAATGATATTTAGAATAAGATTCCTGGGCTTCTTGAAATAAAGGAGTATTGGCCAACATGGTTAAAAGGCTTTCTGCCTTTGAATTACCATGAAAAATAGGACCTGGAAGTCCAATATGAGAGTGCACATGCAAGATATTAATCTTACCTGGATGCTTTCTCACTTGTCCTTGAAGTTCCTTAAAGAGCTGATATATATTAGAAGCTACACATTTTATCTGGGCTGTGTCAATTCTTTGTACCACATCTACTGAATAGGCTGAATCAGATATTATATTTATATCTCCTGGATAATAAGTAAGAGCTAGAATGATTGTATACAATTCATTCTTCTGAATGGACTGAAAAGGAGTTCTGACTACTCTCTTTATAATTAAGTCATGAGAGTATACAGCAAAAAATATTATGTTTGGATGCATCTGTAAAGATAGTTGGTCCTTTAAGAGGAACTTTAGAAACCTTTTCTTCAAGAATCCATCGCCAATTATATAATAGTCTATTTATCTTTAATGGAAACCCGTGACCATGGCTAATAAAATTTGCCATTCTGGGATGGTTTCACAGCATTAGTGCTGTGCATTCGTATAATTTGTGCATTAGTATAAAAGGTGTATATCTTGTCAGGTCTTATCCCAGATAATTGTACTGCTTGCTTAATGGCCTTTAATAAAACTCTAGCCACAAGCACTGGGTAAGAAGTAAGGCTTTGTTATGGTTGTGCTGGGAGGTTCACCCACTCTATCACACTGTCTCCTTGATGAAGGACTGCTGTGGGTGCCTTTTGTGTAGCAAAAACTGATATTTCCAAGGGTTTTTGAGTGACTCTTCCAACCACATTGGATAAAGCCAGTTCAATTTCTCTCAAAGCCTCTTCAGCTTGTTTTGTAAGCTGGCGTGGTGAACTTAAAGCACTGTCTCCCCTTAAAATATCATATAACGGTTGCAACTGATAGGTAGTCAGGCCTAACACTGGTCGCATCCATTGGATATCTCCTATCAATTTCTGAAAATCATTTAAGGTGTTTAGCTTCTCTGTTCTTAAGGACAGTTTTGTAGTGTAAGCTCCTTAGGATATACGTCATATCCTAAATATTGAAAAGGAGCATGTCTTTGCATTTTTTCTGGAGCTACATACAATTTGTAATTCCTTAGTGTTTCTGTGGTCTTTTGTACACATGCTTCTAACATTTGTTCCTCAGGTGCACATCCCAATATATCATCCATGTAATGTAATAGCACAACTTTTGGAAATGCTTTTCTTACTGGAGTAAGAGCAGCAGCAACATACATTTGACATGTAGTAGGGCTGTTTTTTATTTCCTATGGCAAAACTGTCCATTCATATCTTTTATAAGGCTCAGCTAAGTTAACGCTGGGCACTGAAAAGGCAAATCTTTTCATATCCTCCTTATCTAGAGGGATAGAATAGAAACAATCCTTAATGTCTATAATCCAAAGAGGCCATTCTCTAGGCAATTGAGTAGGAGATGGAAGTCCAGGCTGAAGAGTTCTTATAGTTTCCATCTGTTCATTTACCTTTCTTAAATCAATCAACATCCTCCATTTTCCAGATTTCTTTCTTATAACAAATACTGGGAAATTCCAAGGACTTAAAGAACATTGTAAGTGTCCTTGGTAAAGTTGCTCCTGTATGATATCTAATAAGGCCTGAATTTTATCACTACCTAAGGGCCACTGTTCTATCCACACTGGTGTATCAGTTTTCCATTGGATAAGAACAGGTGAAAGTGTTGCCAGGCCTTCAACAGCAGCCCTGCCTAAAAAACCGAGGTACTCATTTCTAATCCTAATTGTTGTAAATGTCTCTTCCCCACAGATTGATGGGGAATTTTTCAACTATAAAAGGAGTAAAAACTCCTGTTTCACCTTCAAAAGTCTATCTCAAAGGGGTAACATTAACTTCAGCTGCTATTGATCCTCCTATGCCAGACATGTAAGTGTCTGCCTTAATCTTTGGCCAGTGACTGGGCCAGTTGGCACCTCTAATGACTGTACGATCTGCACCAGTGTCTACCAATCCTTCTAATGGTAGGCCATTTATATAGATAGTGAACATAGGTCCATCAGCTGTCACAGCTGCTGTCCAGTATATTCCTGGATTTTGTTGCTTGGAGTCAGAATCTGAGTGACTATCACCAGATTGCTTATGAGGATTCTGTATCAGTAAACCTGATGCTACTATTTCTCCCGGGTGATAAGTCACACATTGTCTACCTGTATTAGTGACTGGGATATTATCTAATTCCCCAGTTTTCCATATCAGTGTATGGATAGACACTGTTTTGTAAGTGCTCTCAGGAAGTGAAATGGTCAAGGCTACTGTGCCCAGAGGCAAGGGATCCATAGACTGGAGAGGAACAGATTTCACCTCTCCAGGGAGTATCTCAGTTGTCCCAGCTGCATACAACTCTATTCTTCCCAATTGTAATCCCTTTCCCCCATCAGATGGCTTCCTGGCTGATTGGTCATATCTGGGTACTGGACTTCTAGGTACTCTCTGGGTGTAGCATTGGCTGCTATCATGACTCAAGTATTTTTTGTCTTGGGCCCTGGGGCTGGGCTCCTCATCCTGTTTCCCTGAATCAGTCTACATTCTGATGCCCAATGGAAACCTCTGTTGCATTTTGGACATGGGGTATTGGTTCTTGTTCTTCCACCCTGTTTTCTCACTCTGTCTCTATGCCAACATTGAGCTTTCAGATGCCCTACTTTACCACATTGAAAGCATTGACAGGTCTCTCTGGAAGTCCCTTGCCAAAAAGGACCCTGTCTTCCCATGTTTGAATGTTGGGGAGTCTGCATCATAGCCTGGCTATAAAAGGTATTTGTGCCCACTGTAGCATAGCATCTTATGATCTCCTCTAAAGGAGCATCCTTGCGTAGTTCTAATATAATTCTTCTACAAACGTCACTAGCATTTCCTTTAACAAGTTGCTTTATCAATATGTCTGTTACTGTATTTTCACCATTAGTTTGTATAATAGCTGTCTGCAAATGTCCCACAAAGTCAGCAAAGGGTTCATTTGGCCCTTGTGCTATTTTTGTGAAGTCTTCACCCTTGTCGTATTTATTGGGGAGAGAAGTCCACACTTTGATAACAGCAGCAGCAGCAATTTGCTCATATGCTGCTAAGGGGTAATTAATCTGTACTGAAATTTCTGCATAAAAACCTACACCTGTTAGTAGATCACAGGTGATTAGAGGATTAACTCCACTATGACTATTTTGTTGGGCTTGTGTCCTACAGAGCTCACTATATTCAGAAATCCACAACAAATTTTGTCCAGGTTCTAAGCATGTCCTTGCTATAGATTTCCAGTCCCTAGGGGTTAAGACTTCATAAGCCAAATTCTGTAACATAACATCTTAACATAAGCTGATGTAGCCCCATAAAGAATGCAAGCCTTTTTCAGGTCTTCGAGGATTCCTATATCAAAAGGAACATATCTTCTACTTTCTTGACCTGAAGAGTTAAACTGGTGAATCACAGGATACATTTCCAGTTTCAAATCACCTAAATTCTACCCTTCTTCTGTGGCTTTAAGTACTGCCATTTGCAATCTAGTCATAGGAGAGGGTAATTGGGGGGGAGATGTGGTGGTGTCACTGCCCCTCCCACTACTCCTCCCCCCTCTATCCCAGAAAGTGAAGTTGATGGGGGCATGTCAAGAACCAGTTCCAGTTTAGGCGGAGTTGAAGCTGCTTTGTGAGAGTTAGAATCACCACGCCCTTCTCCATGCCCTTCATCCTCACTTAACTCCTCATGCCATCTGGAGATATCACTTTTAATCCCTCCTTTGTCCTCTTCATTTTCATCACACTTCTTCATCTGGCTGTTCTGAAAACTTCTTTTTTTTCTATAACTTGCAGGATTTTTTAAGGCCAATTGTATTGTGTTGTATATATATAGTGTTTCTTTGGAAATTGACTCAGAACCATTATCATTATAATATTCACATAGTTGATCTCCTACAAGTTTCCAATTATTTAGGCTTATCTCTTCTTCCTCTAAGAACCAAGGGGACATATGTTCTAATGTGTCCAGGAATCCATCAGTCTGCTCCCAAGTCATAAATAACCCTGTCTCTTTATCAGTCTGAGTATGCTTCCTGCAGATCTCCTTTGGGGTAGGCTTGGGAGTGGGGCTGGGGCTGGGGTTGGGGGAGAATCTTTTCCCAATATCTGCCCCATTGAAGCTAGAAAAGGTTACTGGTTTAGCCCTTAACAAAGTAAGTTCCCTGTTTGTCTATTAAAATACTCACCCAATTTCCTGGTCACTGGAGACTTCTTCAGTGAAAGTAGGGTCCTTGGCCCCACGTTTGGACACCAAATGTGATGACCATGTTAGCACCCCGGATACCTTGGAATCAGCCGGAGTCAGGCTTTGTTCTTTATCCTTAGTCTTTATTCTTGGTCTTTAGAGGTAGGATTGAATTGGATGGAAGCAGAATTTCCACAACCGTCCTTCTCCCTCATCTACCTCCAAAGTGACTCTGGCTAGTCTTACTCCACCCCCTAGTCCTTCCTACAATCCTCTGTATACACCAATCATCAAGCCAGCACAGAATAGTGAGAAGGGCCATTTTCTAAGCATATGCCCATAGAGTATTGTCTAATCGGTAGTTAGCCTTAAGTGCTCGGCTATCCTGACCTCAGTACATCGACTCAAGAGTTCCAAGCCCATTACAGGGGTAAGAGAAGAAGATGTAAGATGAACTTGGCTCTGGACTTCATTTATCTGAAACAAAGCAAAGTTAATGAACACACAAACAATTTGGTGTATAAATACATCAAACTCAAATAGGAATGGAGTTTGGGGAAAGAAGCATTAATAGGAAGGATAATGTTAGGAAAAGAGTATTGCAAATGAAAGAAACATTCAGATCTTGAAGCAGGGATTGAAAGGGAGAGAAATAAAATTAAAAGTATTGAAAACTAAGAGGTTGCCTACCAACTGGGGAATCGCTGAACAAAGTATATTATGCAAATGCAATGAAATACTATTGCATCACAAAAAAGTACCAAAGAAGCAATTTCACAGAGCCCAGAGAAGGAAATTGGTAAAATATTTTTGCCTCCAACTCTCCTCCCTTTCCTAAACATCTAAGTAATAATCTTTCTAATAAAAACACACAGAGCAGACCTTTCCTCTCATCAAAAACTTTCAATTGTCCCTTACTGCTCACCAAAAAAGGTTATAAACTTCTGGTTCTGTTATTCACAACTCTTAGTGATCCAGATCTTGCCCTATTCTCTCCTTATATCATATTACTTTTAATCAATTATTTTATATTTCAGCTAAATGTCTCTCAGTTACCCATTTTCATTCTTTAGTCGAAAAGTGTTTTTTGGCTGTTTCGTTTGTTTGTTTTGCATTTGTTAGACATTTAAGTACCTACTGCATTCATTGTACAGTCTAAGATTCTGGGAAGATACAAAGTTTACATAAGATAGCTCTTGGAACTGAAAAGGATACAGATTACTGTAACAATGAACAATTTTGCATGACAGGTATATTAGAAAGTTGTCAAACATGTTGGTGAAATCAGCTTCAGTTGCAGATTCATAGCTACAAACTTTAAAAGTATAAGTTGTATGCAACAAACATATGGGGAAATATAACAACAAGTTACAGATATAAGTAATCTAGAAATTCTTAACCTAGATGCCACAGACCTCCTCCTCTCCAAGAAAATCATAAATATATTTTAAGGGGTGTCTGTGAACTGGGATGGGAAAACAAATCACATTTTAATTTCCACTAAACCTCTTTCTGAAATTTAGCAGTTCCTTCAATTAAGAATGTAAGCAATAAACCCAACTAATATTAGGCTGCCAAAGAGGTCCATGACACAAAAAATAAAAACCCCTATCTAATCTTTGCTAAACCTTTTTTCACATCCCATCTCCCAGACACTTTCTGTTAAAGTCTCTTTTTCTTCAAATACCTCATCAGATACAACCTCCTACATGAAATTTTCTGGGAATATTTCCCTTTTCCCCCAATTTTTTCAAAGCATTTGGCCAGAATCACCCTTGGGACCTTCTCAAATTTTTCCTTAGAATATGTTATTCACACTCTTATCTGTTTTGAGGGTTAGTACATTGTTGTTGTTTTTTTAATCTCAGCAATGAGCACTATGCTTGGTACACAGAAGTAGGCACTTGATCAAAGTTTGTAGGACCATAATTTAACCCATCTGGACTCCTAGGCTGGTCCACAAGACCTGATTTTAATTCAACTTGAGGATTCAATTCGATCCTCAATACCCAGCATGGTACCCAGGGCTTAGTAAATGTTTGTAAACGCATCTATTAAAGATTCCCAGTGCTTGGTGCTAGAAAGATAAAGATGAAAAATGACAATCCCTGTTCTCAAGGAACCTATATATTTTATGCTCCCCCCCATTTCCAGCATCCTTCAAGCAGTCTAGCCCCTCTCTACATTCAATAGATGAATCATCATTCCTCCAATGATGGAGGAGGAATCCTCCAAACCTCTGTATCTGTCATGTATCTGTCATGTCAAGCCTCGAGAGGATTCCAACCTGATAAAAATCCTTCTGCTCCTGCAAGGCCTCCTCCATGGAATTTTCCCCTTCAATCCTCTGGACTAGAAGTGCCTCTTCCTTCCTTGGACCTCCACAGTCCTCTGTTTGACCTCATAGGAACACCAATCAGAGACTCCCTTGTATTTTAGCTATATTTATCCATATTTCATTTTCTCTCCCCTATCTTAAGTAGATGATAAAAGCCCTGGGGACACAGAGTCAAAAGCATTTTCCATCGCTGCAACATCAAGCACAGTGCCTGGCTTATAGTTGTTTTTCAGTCATGTCTGACTTTTCATTACCTTATTGTCTGAATCATTTGGGGCTTCCTTGGCAAAGATATTGGAGTGGTTTGCCATTTTACAGATGAAAAAACTAAAAAGGGTTGAAGTGATTTGGCCAAGGTCATCCAGCTAATAAATGCCTGAGGCCAGATTTGAACTTCCAAGGATGAAGCTTCCTAACTCTAGGCCTGGTGCTCTATCCACTGTGCCATGTAGCTATCTTGGCATCTGGTCTGTCAATTGATTGATTAATTGATTGACTGACTGATCAAGCACAAGACATTGCAAGATGAGGTAAGACGAATGCATTGGTCTTTGAGTTTAAAAGAATAATTTATCTTGGTTTTAATCTTGGCTTCAATCAACACTTGCTAAGCCAACTCATCAATTATTTCACTTGTCTCTCTTTTTTTCATTTTTATAACCAAGAAAAAAATAACCATTTCTTATTTTAGTTTTTACCAAGATATTACATAGGAAAGTACTTTGTAAACCACAAAGTGCCAAATTATGAGGATGATTCATAATATTCTCATAGTATTGTTATTATATCATATACTTAATATTTGTTGAATTAAATGGACTCTTCTATACTGACTACTTTTTAAGATCTCTCCCATTTCTGGCATTCTCTGCTCTATAATCTTAGATTTTAGTCAGTTTAGATTCTCTATAGTTCTCTATAGGTCCTTTCTCTGAAAATCTAGGTCTCGTGCCCCCTCCAGCTCTCAAATGTGCCTCTTCCATGACCAGGTGAATAAACATTGGAATCACATGACAAGAGAACAGTAGGCTTTCTACTTCCTTTTCCCCTAGAACCAAGGGAAATTCAACATGAAACCTCAAGTCCCTTCAGCTCTCTGATGGGGCTTTCTAACCCATTGCAATCCAGAAAAGCACATAGCTGAGGTACCAGGAAACCAAGAAATATAGCTCCTGCAGATTAGGGAAAACAAAGCTCTTCTTTCTTTCTGGCCCACAGGAGCCCCTCCCTGGAGCCACACTCCACTTCAGCTCCCACGATTCCCTTTAGGTCCTGTAAGACAGCTTTAGGGTTGGACGGAAGTTTGTCCAACTAAAGCCTGCCTGACGGGGCCAGGGCAAAAAGCTTACCTGCCACCTCTACAAACTTAGGTCAGGTGGCAGGCACCTCCCTCTCCCTTTTCTCCCAACTCTTCTCTAAGGAATTTTCTCTCCCTAGCCAAACTTTTCAATAATACTCCAGGTCTGAAGGAGCTGAGGAGCATCCCAGTGTTGGGGGACACAAGGGTGAGGTAGGAGATATCTGTAATAATCCATCACTCCCCTCCTTTTCCTCTATCACATTTGATCAGGTATTAAGGCTCACAGTTAACCATGGGATGAAATGATCTAAGGGTTTTTATTTCTCTGTGATGTCCTTGAAAGACACAAAAACAGAATTTTGTCTAATCATTAACAATCAGTGATACTTAGACTTGGAGACATATGCTCATCAGAGGTTTTCTCTTCGGACTTGGAGATGCAGGACAAAGTTCAAGTTGAGAAGGGACTCTCTCTGGGTAGTGAGGTCTTTCAGGTTCTCCTATATGTGGATGAGAGTGTTCAATCCACCAACCAAGCATTTATTCCATTTATATTCTGGGGCCAACAATAGGCACAGGGGGCAGCAGATAAAAGGCAAAGACTGACATTTTAACATAAGAGACAATAAAGATATATAAATAAATATGCAAAACACATCCCAAGATACAAGATTGCCTTGTGGGAGAAGACACTAGCACATGGTGGGACCAGAAAAGGTCTCATGAAGAAAAAGGGAGTTGAATTGAGTCTTGAAAGGATCCCAAGAGGTAGAGAAGGGGAGAAAGGGCATTCTAGACAAGAAGGACAACCCATTCAAAGACATGAAGACTAGAAATGAGATGTCATGTATAATAATGGGAAGGTAGACTGGGTACAATGGCAAGTACATGAGGAGTAATGGGCAATAAGGGAAGAAAGGTAGAAGGGTCCAGATGAGAAAGAGTTTAAAATGTCAAAGTGAAGAATTAATATTTGATCCTCGGGATAAGAAGAAGCCATTAGAGCTTTTAGAATGATGGGCTGGAAGAGGGAAGGGTGACATGGTCACACCTGTGCTTTAGAAAACTCGGGTTATCAGATGCATGGAATATGGTGAGAGTGCAGATGATCAAATGGAAGGTTACTACAATCTAGGGAGAAAGTAATGATGGTACAAATCAAGATGGTTGTGTGAGAGAAGGGGATGAACAAGAAGGATGTTATAGAAATAGAAACAAGATTTTGCAACTGATTAGGTATGTGGGATGAGTGAAAGTGAGATGCAGAGGATAACACCAATGGTGAAATATGGGTGCCTGGAGAGATGGCAGTGCAGGCTAGAAAAGAGGGAGATTTGGAAGAGAAGTGCTTAGCATACTGTTGGGACTCCAAAGTGAAACTTACCAATAAAACTATCAACAAACATTTATTAATTATAGAGAGAGAGACATGCTAGGCATTATATTAGTCTCAGGATGGGAAGACTGAAAAATAAAAAATGGCCCCTGCCCTCAAGAGCCTTATATTCTATCAGGGGAATAACAGGAGCATTTATAAGTAATAAATGCAAAGTAATATGTGATACAGTCCTGGGTAGCTAGGTGGGCATTAGCCAAGAAAGCAGGAATGACTGAGAGGATTATGAT
The DNA here is from genome assembly GCF_902635505.1 of Sarcophilus harrisii. Taxonomy (NCBI): domain Eukaryota; kingdom Metazoa; phylum Chordata; class Mammalia; order Dasyuromorphia; family Dasyuridae; genus Sarcophilus; species Sarcophilus harrisii. The sequence continues at coordinate 594,592,721 of NC_045428.1, forward strand.
ATTCTCTGGGACAAGGAGGAAGGGCTCTAATGGGATCAGCTCAACTTTAAAAGAACCTTTTGTTCTTAAATAAGTTCTCAAGACTTAAGAAAGTCCACTTGACTTTCATTACAGTACCATCCCAGGTGGGGGTCTCCAGAAACCCCACCTTACTGTATGCAACCAGAAAGTCAACTTACGATGTCAAGCCCCCAAGTCTATATTTCCTCTATAAAAGATCTACTCTCTACTCTTCCTGTAGCTCTTGGCTAAATTCCTTTCAGAGTTTGTCCACCATGGTTTCCTGACTGATGGTATCTTTCTTCTCATTCCCTAATCTCCCATTGCCTCATGGCGTCTTTCTTCTCATCCTCTAACTTCCCATTGCCTCATGGTGTCTTTCTTCTTACCCCTAAACTTCCCATTGCCTCATGGTGTCTTTCTTCTCATCCCCTAACTTCCCATTGCCTCATGGTGTCTTTCTTCTCATCCCCTAACTTCCCATTGCCTCATGGTGTCTTTCTCCTTGTTATAGCTCTCTTTTAGGGCGCCACATTCTTAGCCTGCCAGCCAATGGAGTACTCCTTTTAGGATTTTCCCTTTAATGATCTCTGTCTTCCTTCTGGCTAATTGTGAGTTCCTTTAGGGAACTTGTCTTTCCCCTTGTTAATTATTAATTGTTAAAACCCCTTTTCTTGCTAAGTCCTGTGTGTTGATCCACATAATAAACAGCATTACCTTGTATCTGTGATAGATGTCTCATCATGGTTGTACCCTCTGAATCTCTCATGCTATTTTCACAAAATCTTTCTTCAGTTCATTGTTCTCCTGAAACTATTTCTATTTACCACTCATGATGCCTATTTTACCTCTTCAATACATACTGGATCAGAGAGTGGGGAAAGGCACAGAACTAGAGTTAGGAAAGGAAGTGACATTTGAGCTGTGCTTTGAAGGAAGCATAGTAAGAGATGGAAGTGAGAAGGAAGGGCATTCCAAGGATGGGAAACAGGAGATATTGACAAGACCTACCTAGGATGTAAAAGCATGGATGGGACACCATCTTAGTCTCTAAAGGGCATCCCTACTCAGAGATCACAGATCTAGTTGACTTATTTCAGTAAAGTGAAAAAACTCAAGACTTCTTAGCCCTTTGTAAACTTTCAAGTGTTAGATGACAACTGCTCATTTTTTGACTGAGCCAGATACTGAAGGCCATATTTCCCCACCAGGAGCATTAATAGGGTCTCTGCTCTCATGGAGTATATAATGTAGTATCAGAATACAAGGGACAGCCAGGTGGTGAAGTAGGTAGAGCACTGGGCTTAAAGTTAGGAAGATTCATCTTTGAGTTCAAATTCAATGTCAGACTCAGTAGTTGTGTGACTCTAGGCAGATTATATCATGCTGTTTGCCTCAGTTTCTCATCTGGGAAAGGAAATGGCAAAAACACTTCAGCATATTTATCAAGAACCCCAATAAGGTCACTGATAGTCAAAACAACCGAACAGAAACATTTTAAATTTGAAATCTGAACCAGAAAAATAATTTTTCTCTGGCTCCACTTCCTCAAAATCAGGATGGATTTCATGGGGGAGATGACATTTGAGCCAAGCCTTGAAATTGGTCAAAGATATCAAAAAAGAGATAAGGGGAAAAATATACAGAATTTGAAGATTTCAAAGATCTCAAGGCAGGAGGCCATAAGTCCAGTAGGAATAGGTGTAGAAGATAGAGTCCAGAGGTGAGGCTCTGACAATAAGATGAGAAGGGATGGGGGTGGGGGTCCTAAATAATCATCTGATTGTGTAAGTATAGATATAAAACTAACCACAGATTTGGAAGGAATTTTTAAAGACCATTTCCTTCTCCACCCCTAAGGATCCGGGAAGGAGAAGGGTAGTGCCTCACCCTAGGGATGACTCTGAAAGGCAGGGTCTCCTCCCAGCTTTCTGGAGAAACCAATAGATCAATAAATATAAGTTCTTAGAATGGATGAAGTACCTAAACCTCCGCATTAAACACTGGAGTGAGGGTCTGCTGGGAGGAGAATATCTTGCTCTCTGGGTACTTTCAATCCAGCTGAAGCAATCTAGTTGATATCTCTACAGTGGTATATGCCCAACAAATATACCTGGGAAGAGGAGAAGGGGGAGCTTCCATAAAAGACCTAGTTAAAAACCAGAGGGGGAGCTGAGTCTAAAAGAAAAACAAGGAGAAGGCAGGAAGAACATTTCTGGGCCAAGAACTCATTTGAATCCCCACCACTTCCAACTCTGACTGTTCTGTCCTCATGATCTTACAACAATAACAGTAAGAGTAAGAGACAGCCCTGCCAATAATGGCTTTGTAACTTTGGGTAGACAATTCTTTTATCCTCTCAGATCCTCAGTTCCCTAATCCGTTAAATATGGGGGGAGGAGTCCATTAGACTATCTCTGGGGGCCTTCCAGTTTTAATGTCCATAGAGCACTTTAATGTTTTTCAGACACTCCCCTTAGGGGAAGCAGCCTTGCCTAAATTATTCCCATTCCCCACTTCATTTTATAAGAGAGGAGATGGCAGCTCAGGGACTTGCCTCAAACCAGTGGTGAGCCTTGACTCAAATCTTGAGAGTCCTTACTCCAAGTCAGAGATTTTTCCCATTAGGCTTCACTATCCTAATTCTGAGGGAAGTTCGGAGGCAGCAAAGGGATGCACCAAGACCCCACTTTCTCCCTTCCCCCATTCTTACTGGCTGTGTGACAGTGAGCCAGTCACTTAACCACTGAGTCTTATCTTCCACATTCATAAAATGTGGTCAACAATGCTTGGAGTCATTACCTCACGTTTGTTGTGAGAAAAGTGTCTTGCAAACTGTAGAATCCTATGGAAATGTTCTCAATGTAACAATAAGAATAAATCTCTGCAAGAGTTCTGCTCCAAATCTCATGGTGGCATGGAGGTAAACTTCATTTCTCAAAGGCTCTGCCATCACAGCACAAGCTTTGGGAGGTTCTGCCATGCTGGAAGGACTTTAAGGGACAGATTGCACTGTATAACATATCCCCAGCCCCATGACCAGGCATGCACAAATCAAAGAAAGATTCCTCACTACCAGGCTGATCATTAGGTAATAAATTATTTGGCAATGGCAACCCATGAAACAAATATATATATAAAGAGGTTTCCAGTCTCATATATTTACAAAAATCTTTCACAGATTCAGTGACTGAGGCAACAAAGGGAAAGGGAATGCTTTGAGTCACACCTTTTAGGCCTTCTGTATTCCTACTGAACTGTGGGTACTTTTAATGTGACATCTAACTGTCATGCTGCTGGAAAAATGAAACCATGTGACTGCTGACATAAGCTTGAGCCATGCTGCTGGAAAAATGAAACCATGTGACTGCTGACATAAGCTTGATGAATATAAAGAAGGAGGGAAGAAGGGAAGGAAAGAGAAAATGAGAGTGACATATCACAATAACTGATTGCCAATGTAAGTCATTTCCAAATCATCTGTTCTCGTGAAAGTTGCCATAAAAGCCCAAACCAACCTCTAATTGGTGGAGAAATTAAAAATGAGACGAAAATATGGTGGCTGGTGATAACTCCAACCTGGCTTATTCAAACACTGAAAAAGGAGGGAAGAATAAAAAGGGAAATGCTTTCACTGATAATAACATTCCCTACTGAAGTTTGACTGGTATAAAGTAACTTTCATAATGAGAAAGACACCATCTTTCTAGAATCATCTCAACTAGAAAACACCAAGTTGCCAAGTAAAAGAGCAATGTCAACACTTATTTAGAAAATCAATTCACCAAGAAAATTTTAGTGTATCGATTCATAAAATGATGAAAAGAGGCAAAAGGAAAAATGGGACTTTGTTAATCTTGGCATGAAACCTAAAATACTTACAAATGAAATCAGGAAAAGAACAAACAAATGAAAAGTGAAACAAAACTGCTTACATTTTAGTTCAGGTTTAGTTCAGGTTCATCCTTTATGAGAAAGTAAATTTGAGACTTAAGAAGACAACTCAGTAAGAAGGTCTAAACCACATCAAGTATACTCTAGATAGGTGTGACATGATTTTGAAAACATCAGAGGATTCAGTTTCAAGATATCTGAAAAAGGGTAAGATCTCAAATGACTGGTAAAAGTCAGAGATAATGTTTTTTAACAAAGAAAGAAAGAAAGAAAGAAAGAAAGAAAGAAAGAAAGAAAGAAAGAAAGAAAGAAAGAAAAGAGATTGAATAAGTATTCACTCATACCCAATTTCTTTTCTCTAAAATCTTTGTGACAAATTTTTACACATATGTTTAGTGTATCCTTGATGGAAATATGATAAGTAAATAGGAAAGCTTTCACAAATGATTATCTACAATAGACAGTCACACAAATGATGGCAGGGTATAGCCAATATGATATTTCTCCGGGGTTTTGTGATAAAACATTTGAGAACATAAAGAGCAAAATGCAAATTATGGGAGCTTCCTGATGATTGACACAGTGTTTCTTATGAACATGATAAAGCCATAAAACAGCTTCTTGGATGTCACCATCCAGTGAACTTTGTTAAATTGGAACCTATATATTTCAAATTAAGCATATAAAACGGGGACATTTGCTTATCACAGGAACATGGGAATTGGATAGGAACCTCAGAAGTGTAAAAGCAGGGGAAGAGAATTGATTGAGGGGAGAAGGAAGAGAAATAGGAGAAGAAGGCTAGATCCACCTAGAACAATATATATATTCTTTTCAATTACTCCAAGCTGCATCATATCACAAAAATCCCATAATATCCTCTGTGATGCTAAGATTTGGTACTTCAAATAACAATGAAAAGACCTATTACTTTCTCTTACATCTGTACTCCTGGAAAAGAAACTCCAGCTGCACTGGAGGCCATGGCCTGCTAAGGAAGGCCTCTAGGATATTAGAAGGACACAGGCAAGAGTAACTAACACAAAGTAAGAAAATGTGGATGGGAAAAGGAGTGTATTTTGGCTTTTTTTTTAAATAGGATTTTATTTTTTCCAATTACATGTACAGATAATTTTTAACATTCATTTTTTTTTAATTTTGAGTTCCAAATTTTCTCCCTCCTTTCTACTCCTTCCTCCTTAAAAAGACAAGGTTTTAAACAGACTATCTATACATGTGCAATCATGTAAGACATATTTCCATATTAGTCATGTTGGGAAAGAACAGAACAAAAGAGAAAAACCACGAGAAAGAAAAAGCAAATAAAAAAGTACAAATACTCTGCTTCAATCTTAATTCAGACTCTGAAAAGCAAATAGCCTTTTCCATCATGAATCTTTTGGGATTGTCCTGCATCACTGTGCTGCTGAGAAGAGTTGTCATATATACCTGATCATTATAGAACATTGCTGTGACTATATACAATGTAATCCTAGTTCTGCTCACTTCACTCTGCATCAGTTCATGTAAGTCTTTCTAGGTTTTTCTGAAATCCACCTGCTTGTCATTTCTTTTACTACAATAGTATTCCATTACATTCCTATACCACAACTTGTTTAGCCATTCCCCAATTGATGGATATCCCCATAACTTCCAATTTTTGGCCATGACTAAAAGAGCTGGGGTGTGTGTGTGTGTGTGTGTGTGTGTGTGTATGTTCTTTTCCACTTTTTATGATTCCTTTGGGATACAGACCTACTAGTAGAATTGCTTGGTCAAAGAGTATGTTCAGTTTGATTTTGCTTTGAGCATGACAATGAACTGTATTTTGGAAGACCACTAGATTGTAAATTCCTTGAGGGCAGGGACTATCTTGCCCTTATTTGAATCTTCAGTGTTTTAGCATACTCTATTATTGCTATTCGGTTATTTCAAGTGTATTCAACTCTTCATGACTCCATGGAGGATTTTTGTGACAAAGATATGGAGTAGTATACCGTATCCTTCTCCAGCCCATTTTATATAATTTTTTTTAATTTTAATTGTTTTATTTTTTCTGGTTATACATCTATATTGACTTTTTAAATACACATTTCTTTATGAATCATATTGGGAGACAAAAATCAAAACAAAAGGGAAAAACCATGACTGAAGAATAAAAAAATGAAAAAAGTGAACTCTAGCCCATTAAAGATAAGGAAACTGAGGCAAATCAGGTTAAATAGATTGTCCAGGAATTGAACTCAGAAAAATAAGGTCTTCCTGACTCCAAGTCCAGTATTACACCCACTAGCTGCCCAACCTACACTAGTATATAGTAGGTGCTTAATAAATGCGTATTTATCTAGATCACCGATCCAAGGATTTGGTTAAGTAGAATAGCCATACTAGTAGTAGTGGCTTGCATTTGTGTAAGGTTTTAAGATTACTGAGCCCTCTACATTCATTTTCTCATTATTAAGTCCCAGTTTAGTTATGGAAGAATCCTCATCTGGTCCTATGCCTGAGAGAAGAGGAAAAGAATAACCCCAAAAAAGAAAATTTGATTTTTTCCCAAGGCCACAAAGCAAGTCAGTTCTGGTATTGTTCAGAATTAGCCTAAAACCACTTGTTATAGCCCCTGACTCTTCCTACTTCCCTGCTTACTATCTTACCATCAAGAGCATTGGAAGGTAGGCAGTGAAAATATTATTATGTTTCTCCTAAATGGGGAAACTGAATCCCAAAGTCTTTTGATTCATATCCTAGAAGTTGCAACTATACATGTAGCTCTGACTTAGCCAATAGTGGGAAAACAACAATAGTTTGTTTCAGGGAGAGAATGGGCATAGGGGTCAGAATACCTTTTTCAAAGTATGAGTATAATGGAAAGACCCATTGTACACTAGGCTGAAAGACCTGGTTTAAGTTCCAGTTCTTGCCCTATTCAGATATGATTTCCCCCTTCTAAGCCTTAATCTTCATCTATAAAATGGGACAGTAATTATACTTGCATACTCTCCTTCATTGGATTATTTGGAGGAAGGTGCTCTGGGCACCAGTAAAATACAACATAAATAAAAGCTGACACTATTATTCTATCTAAAACACAATATAAAGAAAAGCTGACCCTATTATTCTGTCTAAAACACAATATAAAGAAAAGCTGACACTATTATTCTATCTGGGAAGAGAAGCAAGCTTTGAAAATCGGGATATTCCTGATGAAATACTGGATTCAAGCTCCAAGGGTGATACTTAACAATCGAACTGTAAGCAAGTCATTTTCCCCTTCCTCAACTTCAGTTTCCTCATCTGTAAACTGTAATGATCTTTGTACAATCCACCTCAAGGATGGTTGTGAGGAAAGTGATCCGAAAACCTTAAATGTTAGGAGAAAGGGCCTACACTCTAATCTCAAGGTAACAAGATGTCATTAACCAGAAGGATCCAAGAGGACTGAACGCCTTGCACACACACACACACACACACACACACACACACCCTTCCAAGAATAAAACAAGGCAGATCTCAGGAGGGATTAAGGAAATTTATGAAGGCCTTATTTACTTAGCTCTAAAACTATACAAGTGCATTAAGCAAAACCAGAAAGAGGCAAAAACCCTGTAACTGAGTCACTTCCTTTGATATTCAACTGTCACCAACTCTAACAGTCACTATGTACTCCCCCACATAGGGCACAGGTGGGTCAGTTCACAGTGGGACAGCACAGGTACTTGCAAAATGCCAGAGCCGGAGCACAGCAGAAGTCATTTCATTTCTCAGCTCATTTTACAAATGAGGAAACTGAGGCAAATAGACTGAAATGAATTGGCCAGAGAACCAATCTCACATTCAAAACAAAGTATGTGAAAAATTTAGGAGAAACGGGTTGAGTCCAAAGAAGCCATGCCCCTCCCTGAGAGTTCACAGGCCTCCCAGGATGCCTCTGCCCCATCTCTGACTTCCCATGTAATAGGATATGTCTCCCTGCATGTGCCCACAAGGTGTACCTGCCCATGCCCTTATATATCTGCCTCAGTGTGCACAGGAACCTACCTCCCTTGCCGTATATATCTTTCCAGGTCTGCCCATGCATGTAAGCACATGTAGACCTGCCTTGGTTCGTGTGTGGCCGCCCATGTGTGGCCCCCCGGGGGAAAAGGAGGAACATGGAGCACAGAACCTTCTGGCTACAGAAAGGATTTCCTGCTATTTATCTCAGGGTTTGACATAAAAGGGAAAGAGCCAAGAACCGTTATCTAAACAATGGTAGATGACGCCGGAAACATTTGTGTGATGCGGAGGGGAATTTGGGAGTTGGAGAGACCACAAAGAACAAGGGGAAGCTACAGAATACTTAAAGCTTATTTTTTTAATTGGGGGGTAGGCTTGAAGTGGGGTGCCTCCAATGGCTGGATGGTCTCTCCCCAAGGATAAGGATGCTTCAGCACCAACAGATCAAATAGGTCATATCCTGGGAACCAACAAGGACATCTCCCAGTCATGTGACAACCCCTTCTGTATTCTTTATCTCCTCCCCACACACACCCCCATCACACAAACAACTAGGTGAAAAAAGCTCTAAGTTTGACTTCCACCTTGGAGATCCTGGGAAAGATATTTCACCTCCTTCTATCTGTGTCCACATCTGTAAAATGGAGATCATCACAGCCCAGATCTCCCAAAACTCTTGTATCAAACAAGTGAATGTCTAAAGGCAAATTGTAAAAGTACCAGATAAATGTGAAAGTTGGTCATTACTACACATCGGTGGGAAGGAGAGGGGCTAAGTGGAAGATAGAAAAGAGCCTGTGGGGCAGAGAGGGGATCCAGGCCTCCAACACCCTTCCTTCCTCTCTGATTCCCTTATCAAGCAATGATTCAGAACCTTTGGATTGTGAAGGACAATCATAGATCACCAGCCCTTTCATCTCTCAAGAGGAGGAAAGTGAAACCCAGAGAGAATAAATGGCAATTGTTGTTCAATTGTTTTGGCCACATCTCTCTCTCTCTTTATGACCTCATTTAGGGTTTTATTGGCCAAGATACTGGACTTGTTTTCCATTTTCTTCTCCAGTTCATTTTACAAATGAGGAAACTGAGGGAAATAGAGTAAAGTGACTTGTCTAGGGTCACATAGCCAGGAAATATCGGAAGCTAGAATTAAATTCAGGAAGAGAAGTCTTCGGGATTCCAGGCCCTGCCTTCTATCTACTGCTCCATTCTCTCTCTTCTTGCCCCTCATGCCAGCAGTGGAAAACACAATGCAAGCTGTGAGGTTCCAGGACTGGTTCTTCTACCATCTATGTGATCTTTGGAGTCCCTTCTTCCTCTGGGAGATGAGGAAGCTGGCCTAGGTGTTAACATGGTCCTCTCCGGCGCTTCCATTCCAGTTCTAAGAATTGTGACATTTGGTCATTTTACATTACTCAAAATTAGCCTTAGGGCTTCCAGAAGCCAAAGGAAAATAATTAAGAAAAGCTGCTTCGGTCTGGTGTTATCTGCAACCAAAAGAAACCCAACACCGGCCAGAAAAGGGAACTATGGTGCATTCTCAGCCCACCTCCTCCAATGGGCCCCAGTGAGAAGTCCCTGCAAGCTTCCCTGAGCCCAGCAGTGACACCTCCAAACCAATGACTAGTGAGTGACTAGGAAACTGTAGAAAGAGGACAAATAAAAGACCGGGCTCCTATTATTTCAGGTTGTGATCTTTGGGCCTGACATTTCCTTCTGTTTATCTGTCACCTGGCACAGAGCCCTCAGGAAAGGTGAACCTCCCAGTTAGGAGAAGGTCCCAGCTCAATTGGACTCCAGGGACTACATATAGTAAGACCGGTCTTCCCAAAATGACTCGTTCCCACCCACTCCTGTTTTTTTTGGAGTTTCCTTGTCCTCTTGACTAGCCCAGGGTGAATAATCACAAGAGTAGTTCCCATATGTACAGTGCTAAAGGCTTACAAGCGACTGTTCCTCATTGCTGTGAGATGAGCAATGGGATGAGATGCAGGGATCGCATAATTTGACTTGGAAGCTCCTTTTCCCAAATTTACAGGGTGACAGGTCCCTAAGGCTGGCCTCAGAGTGGGAACTCAGTGGGAACTACCACATCTCCCTCCTTTGTTACTCTTCCCCAAGAACCCCCAACGTTCCCATCTCCTTCTTGGCCCCTTCCCAAGAATTCACAGGTGTTCCCATCTCTCTCTTCCTCATTCCTCCCAAAGAACCCAAATGTTCCCATCTCCCCTCTTCCTCACCCTTCCCCAAGAACCCACAGGTGTTCCCCTCTCCCTCTTCCTCACCCCTCCCCAAGAACCCACAGATCTTCCCATCTCCCCTTTTTTCACCCCTCTCCAAGAACTCAAGCCCATAGATGTTCTCCCCCACTCCAGGTGGTAAGGTAATTACAGGTGTTTGCAGAGAAGTGGAAGTGGCAGGTGGTGAGTAGCAGGGTGGAGAGGAGGGGAAGGAGCCAGTGAAGGGTGAAAGGAAAATAAGATACTACATAGAAACTGTTCTGCATTCTAAAAGCATGATTTCATTAGTACTCAGTGCCCTCCCACACCAGCCCCACCCTATCCACTTGATTGTTGGTTTCCCTGTCTTTGAGGAACAAGACCCACACTGTGCCCAGAAGATTCAGTCCCACCTCCTCCCTATGTCCAGCCAACTCCCCGCTACACTAGTCCCATTCCCCCTTCTTCTGACCTAAAGAAGCCCACAGTCCTCCCAGCCCTGCCAGCCTCCCTTTAATATCCATTTCCACCTTGCCCAGAACTAATTCTGGGACAAATAAGAGTGTTGGAAAATCTGTAAGAGCCAGTTCAAGGTTGCCCAAAGAGCCCCAGCATTGGAGATGCTCTGAGTTCAGATTCTGCCTCTGGATAACAGAATTAGAATGAGTGATTTCTCTGGGCCTCCAAAAATCAGAGAGTGTTGGGCTTGAGATCGTCGAGCCACCATTCTTAGGAGTCTACGTATTACATGGCACAATATTCCATACCCACGGTGTTTCTGAACAGAACGAATGAACTAATGGCCATCAGAGATAACAGCTGAGCTCAAGGCTGGTTGACTTGTTGAAAAATAATGCTTTGGAAAGGAGCACCTCCATCCTTGGCCTCTCCAGGGAATTCTGAAGATTATTCTAAATTAGATATTGGCCAAGGGCTTGGGACCTTAGAGCTGGAAGAGCCCTCAGAAGCCACCTAGGCAAACCCCCTCATTTTGCAAAGGAGGGATACTGAGGACTAGGGAGGTAAGTGATGAAAACAACTCTATAAGATAATTAAATATGTAGAGCACATAGGGCAATTAAATATTCAGAACAGTTCCTCTGACTCCAGAGAGTCCCGAATTATTCCCAGTGCTCATCACCATAATTCATCAGTTTATCTTTCTTAATTGGGCTGGTCTGGGAGAGGGGAGAGAATAATAGAAGAAATGTCCTATAGCCCCAATGCAGGCTCCAAAAGTAGTGGAGAATCTCAGGATACTGGGGTAGCATCTGCACATGGCTCAGGTGGTGCAACTTCTGGCTCTGGTTCTTTCTCTGGAGTCATGTGATCCTGAGGAAGTCACTCCTCTCTAGGCATTAGCCCTCCTCTATGAGATCACAAGTTCTGGCCCCACCTCCATGACTCTAGGATCCCACTCCCACTCCCTTCTCCATCCCTGGTCCTGGAGTTGGATTCAGATTCTCAGTTTTCTCAGGGACAAGATTTGGGCAACGAATGCTCCAAAATCGTGTCGAAGCTGCACTTCCCTGGCCTCATGTCCCCACAGCGAGGCTGCAGTCTTTCATTACCACCATGGGTACTAGAACTATTGACACATGCTGAGGCACAAACTACTTCCTCCTTCTTCATCAAACTATCATGGAAAAGCAATGGCTTAGTCCTTTGTAACTGAAAGTTTGCAAAACTCTCTTCATATCAGATTTCATTCTTCCCTTTTCTCAAGTCTGGGAGATAGATGCTATTATTACTCCCATTTTGCAGATGAGGAAACCGAGGTCAACTGAAATCTAGTAGTTTGCTTGGGATCGCACAGCTTAAAAGTGTCAGAGGCTAGATTTGAGTTCAGATCCTCCCTGATTCCAGATCCAATATTCTATCTACTGCCTTACCAGTTGCCTAGACACAAGACCAGGCCTTTCATCTCCCCAACCTCCTCCCAACTAGTCTCAGGCCAGACCAGAGGCCAAATGCATGTGCCTCTTCTGGGTGTCTTCTAGCCATGAGGCACTGTAATGTTCTAGTTGCTTTCTAGATATCTCGGGACCAGCCTTCGTTTCATCAGAGTAATCACCACGAGAACAGCCAGGGATAAAGTCCAAATTCTTTATTGTCTCCTTCACAGTCTGTCTCCTTCACTTGGGGTCTGGCTAGCTTTCTGGGGGACCTTCAGATAGGTCTTGGTCTCAGTGGGGGAAGCAGAAGGACAGGCCAGCCACCATGAGGCTGATAAAGGTGGAATGCTCTGAGTACCAGAGCTTGAGCTCCAGCCTCGAGTCCTCTGTCTTCTCTGAGTCTCTTCGATGCCCCCTCTACCTCTGACTCCGACCTCTTAAATACTCTATTACAATTAAATCCATTCATCATACTGAGTATAAGCCAATCATTATATCACTAGGGAACCATTATTTGTTGTAAGATTAATTCAGTCCTACTGAACTAGAGAACTATTGATCACCATGCTAAACTAGATAATCATTGTCTCACCAATTCAACTGACTTAACACCTTGTTGTAAGAATCCTTGTTTCAAGTACATTTCTCCAGAGTTCTGGCCCATTACAGGTCACTAGTACGGCCCAAGACAAAGGAGATGGTGTCCGATGGGAGAACAATAAGGCATGTAGGGATTTCGTCAGCAGGTATTCACCAACACAGAGCCCCAACCCAATCTCCCTTCTTCCTAAGTGTTTGAGGGCTAGTGACAGGATTATCCTTTAGCATAAGATTCCTGTGGGCAGAAGCCAAGTCAATTTGTACTTCCTCTGTTCTATAGCTTGTAAGCTTCTACTTCTTCCTCTGACCGCAACTCCCAGACATCATCTATTCCCCACTCCCTCAGCCCTTGACCTCCCCCAAAACCTCTCCCATTCTACCCTTCCTTCCCATTGTGCCTCTAGATAACCCAATCTCTCATGAACAAACTTCCTTTTGCCCAAGACCTCATCCTCTCACACTCTTTCCTTCTTCTTGTGCTCAGGAAAATTTAATTCCTTTTGGAGAATCATCCATCTGCATCTGAAACCCTTTCCGAGGCTCGTTGGGACTTTTCTCATCCCCTTTGCCAATAGGCACACACCTCACTCCTCAGGAACATCTGGACTCACCCCCTTCTTCCATCGTTCTTGAGCAGCCTTCCCAGCTAAGGCTTACTCCATTTACTTATATGACTTTATCTGGAGAATGATAATTGCTGTTGTCATCTATTGGACTCTAGGACTTATTCCCTTCTTTCTTGGGCATTTCAGTTCCTGGGCTCATGCTTGAGAGCTTCAACACCATAATAGTAATCATAATAGCTAATATTCACATAGCACCTACTACATACCAAGCACTGTGCTAAGCAATTAACAAATGATTATCTTTTTTAGTGCTCACAACAACTGTGGGAGGTAGGTTTGATTATTATCCCCATTGTACAAATGAGGAAACTGAAGGCAGCCAGAGGTTAAGTGAATTGCCTAGAGTCACACAGCTAGCAAGTGGGTGCACAAGATTTGAACTCGGGTTTTCTTCACTCCAAACCCAACATTCTATCCACTCAGCCACCTAGCTACCTAGAAGTTGACATCTCTTCCAGCATCCTGGCTCCCAGTTGATCAACTTCAGCTTTCATCATTTCCATCTTGACTTTACTTTAGCAACACACTGAAAGTCGTATCATCTTTGATCTCACCATCATACAGAATTGGGTTCTGCCCAAAATCCAAAATTCTGAAATCCTCTTACCCTCACCAGCAATTTTCTACTCTTCTTCAGTCTATTATTCTTTATCTAATCCCATCATCCTTCTTTAGTTTTCTGCCCTATCCTGATATCACTTTCAATCATTCACAGTCTTGACGCTATAGTTAGCCAATTAGATGATGATATAATGGATAGAGTGCCAGGACTGGAATCAGGAAGACTCATCTTCCAAAGTTCAAATCCAGCCTCCTAGCTGTGTGACCCTGCGCAACACATTGTCAGCCAGTTTCTTCATCTATAAAATGAGCTAGAAAAGGAAATGGCAAGCCACTCCATTATCTTTGCCAAGAAAACTCCAAAATGGTGTCACGAAGAGTCTGGCATGACTGAAAAATAACAAAATCCTCCATTCTTGATTCCCACATACTATAGTGCCCCACCATCACTCACGCTCATAATCCTTTGACTTTTTCCTGTTTGATCCTCTCTAGTATACTCCTGATAGGAGCTGTTCCAAACATTTGTTTGTTTTTCCAAGCCTCCTACTCTTCCCCCTTTTAGTAGAGAGTCCTTTATCCATTTCTTGACCTTTAAACCCTCCATTCCTTTTCCAGGCCATCACTCTCACATTAGTTACACTCCCCTTTCATACCCACCTTGACCCCTTAATGAACCAATTCAATTCTATACTCCCTTCTGTTATGAGTCCCATACCCCCTTACCCTATCTCTAAACTTGCCTTGACAAGCCTCAGGCTTGGATCACTCCCAACATTCATTGCCTTCACTCCTATTCATGTACTACCAAATGAAGCTAAAGAAAATTACAACACTCTGCTGACTGAGTCTACTACAAATTTATGTTACATGCTCTCAAATGGGTCCTCGCTGTACCAGGCAATCCTTTTACACGTCCCTAATTAATTCACTATCTTACCACAACAATTCTTCCAAACTCTTTCAACCCTTTTCATTCTCTCATTGCTTCCCCTCTACACACACTTTCACTAATAGCCTTCCTTTGT